>NW_022146052.1:3424642-3438407 GCF_002938485.1 Sitophilus oryzae | reverse complement strand
TTCGATGAGGTTACAACATGCACTTAAGATCATACTTGTTTAATATTTTTTAGTGAATTTTTCCAAAGATTTTATCAAGTAATATTAAGGTTGTGTATTAAATTTTTGTATTGTTACATATACTCTAGTCAACCATCCATATAATTACACGTAGGACTCATTTATTTTATGTTTGTTTAGATAGGAACTCTTAAGGTGTAAAATAACTGAAGAAATCTCTGATGTAAGTGTTAAATGTTGTATATTTTTATAAATAAAGGTTACTGCATTAAATAATAACGTAAAATACAAAGGTCTGGCTCTCTTCTCTTCATACTAATCAGGTTCCTAACTTATTCGTTCTTTGTATTCTTCACCATAACAAGCTGCAAGGTAATGCAAAATGTTAACAAGTCAGTAATTGAATTAAGTAAAATACTTACTTTGTTACGGATATCTCGGGCATACCGGGGTCAGCTCCCTTTTTAAAACCTAAAAGAATATATTTTTAATTACAAAACTGATAACACAGGCCTGTAAAATTCACCTACCTAAATACAGAACTGTAGGGATGAAGGCATAATGAAAAACCGTCTTTCCAAACTCAATTACAATAGACAGACGTTGCTTTACTCCCTCAGATAATACCATTTTCTTAATTTTACTGAATTTTCACGGAAAATTTTGAAATTTCAATGCGGAAAGTGAAAAATAAAGTGTGGTTAACGTTCTATTTTGACTTTGACAACTACGGAAATCCATAGAGAAAACAAATCTACGCTCAAGGTCATGTAGATCATATATTAAATAATTTAGGTCTCTAAAAAACAGGTTTTGAGTAAAAAAAACATAGAATTTAGTATTTTGTAATGTTTTTTCCACATTTAGTAACCTTTTTCTAAGTGTTTTATGGTAAATAGGTAATATTTGAAGCAAACATTTTAAAACAATCATATCAAAATGAATAATATGATTTCTTGTTTTGCAAATGGTCGTTTATCTTCGGAACCGGTCGATGACAGCTGGTGACAGCCGAAACCTAATCAATGAAGGTGTGTTTCCGTAAATTGTCAGCAAATTTTTAATAATTTCCGATTATTTGTGCATTATCAACAGACTTAAACAGCAGTGACTAAACATCTGTAAAATGTAAATTGTTACAGTAAGCTCCCACGTTATTACGATGGCATAACATCGAGAACTTCACCAGTTCTTTTTTTAAATTGTGTCGCAAAAAAATAAAGTGTCAACAACATGAGTTCCAGCGGTCAGTCAAGCTTAAAAGAAACATTTTCGAGTGAAACACCAGAAAGTTAAGTTGTTCAGAGCCAACGAACCGTTCCTGAGTGTTTTTTATGTGGGGTATCAACCATACAGTAAGTGTGCACAGTGTTGTTATTCATGTTAATAGTTGTAAACAAACATCACCCTGGCTTATAGGTATAGGAATTTATAACTATAGATGTATATTTTTTCAGATTAATGAACTTAATGCATGTTACAATTCCGGTGATGCTTCTGCCAGACGATTTCAGAGCGTATTCTAAAATAAAGATTGACAACCACCTATTCAATAAGTAAGTAATATACACTATTTTTACTAGTTTTTTTTTTATTATGAGTTTGATACTGTATCTATCTGTATTTCAAACTTAATATAACAATAAATCTGAATTTCTAGGGAGAATCTACCGTCACACTTCAAAGTAAAAGAATACTGCCCTATGGTATTTCGGAATATCCGAGAAAGGTTTGGCATAGATGATCTGGATTATAAAGAATCACTAACAAGGTAAATAATTTAGTATAAAAAGTATTTATAGCATTTGATGTATCCTGTATGTGTGTATAACCATGTTTACATAAACCAACCAAGTACATGAGCAATTTTTATCAGTTATTTAAATGTTTATCTATAAATATAACTGATAAAGTTATAATTATGAACGGTTGATGTATGAGTCAGATAGTTAAGTGTTATTATGAATTTTTAAATTTAAAAATAGACTTCTTAGTACAGCTTCTCATACAACACAGAGCCTCCAAGAAGAATGACAGTTTTTATTGAAATGCGATTTTGTGGGCTTGTACAGGTTAATTTAGGGCATCTTTTAAAAATATACAGAGTTCTATAGGGTGTCCCCAAAAAAAGTTACACATCAAAGTTGTGTTTTTTCTTATGGAACACCCTTATATTAATCGATTTTCGCATTCTAGACAAAAAATAAAGGTTTGACATTTTGTGAAAAAATTAATAAATTTTAAATTTCAATAATAGCTACCAAAATTGGAAATTACCGTGTATAGCCTGATGTTTACTTAAAATAACCATTGTTCGTTAAACCGAATTAAAATCTTACTCGAAATATTATACAGGGTGAGACAAAATGAATATTGAACATTGGTAACATTTAAAAGCAAGTTACTTTGTTATTTTAAATTGAAGGCCCGGTATATTATTTCGTTATTCAATGGAGAATGCATACCTCTTCAAAATACTATTAAGGTTGTCTACACCCCAGACAAAGATTTTCCTAGATATTTTCATTTTTATTACTTAGTGTCAGTAGATCTTTATTATTTGATAAAATCTAGGTGTTCGTTAATTTAACAAAAATTAAAGGAAATATTTAACAGTATTTCAGTATCTAACATTTTATTTATAGCAGAATAACAACTAGATATGTAAACCTATAATTTTGTTACAAAAATTAGCTATAAGTGGCTCATGATGTTTCCCTTCTCTTAATAGGCTAACTTTTTTTGAGGACACCCTGTAGAACTCTCTAAATTTAAAAAAAAAATCTTTAAATTAACCATCATATGCTCTGAAAAAATTCATTTCAATACAAAATGAGGGGTGCCACACTGTATACATTAATTATTTTTTTTGCAGTTTTTTTTACTCTGATTTTTTTCATTAGGTCTCAACCACTGCCCGACGATTCAGCTGGCAAAAGTGGGGCAAAATTCTACCAAAGCTACGACAAAATTTTTATTATAAAAACTCTTACATCGGAAGAAGTGGAACGAATGCACAGCTTCCTAAAGCATTATCACCCGGTAAGAAACTCTATAATATACAGGGTGTGTCTGAATAAGCGTCCGATATTTTACAGGGTGATTTTTTACGTATTTTTAAGGTAAAAATTTTGCCGTGTATTAAAATGGTTTTTATTTTTTAACGCAAAAACGGCACGTCTGACAGAAAAATACCAAGAGATATAATTTGTTCTAAAATGAACGGAGATTCTAAAAATAATTTTTAAATTTTTTTTTATTTTACGAAAAACCAGTGGCGTACCATTTTTTTCTTTAAAAGTATCTGGTCGGTACCCCTCACGAACGACACTGGTGGAAATTTCAGAAATGTTTTCTTTATCGAAACGTGCTCTTTAATGGTGAAAAAACTTTACGAAATTTCATAAAAATATCTGGAACCACTTTGAAGATATTTAAAATAAACATTTTTTTCCAAAATTTGGCACCCTGTATCTCGAAAACTAAGCACTTTAGAATAAGTGTTTATATGAACTTTTTTGCTTAAAAATACTTCAACAAAAGGCAGTTATTTATTAACACCCCGTATAAATATAATTATTATAAATTTCATATTATATTTTATTTCTATAATAGTATATCGTTGAAAGACATGGCAAAACATTGTTGCCACAGTATCTAGGCATGTACAGGCTGACGGTTGACAACGGGGAACACTACATTGTTGTCATGCGTAACGTTTTTTCCAATCACTTAGGGATTCACCGAAAATTCGATTTGAAAGGTAAAAATTTTCTTCTTTTTTTTTCTCCCCGGTATTTTGATTATTGTATTTTATTTTTTTAGGCTCCACTGTCGACAGAGAAGCTTCAGAAAAAGAAAGAGAGAAAGACTTACCCACATTGAAAGACAATGATTTTGTTAATGAGCAAATGAAGGTGAATATAAAAAAAATAATAAAAACAATGAAATTGACGTTGACATTTGACAGGTCTTTATAGGGGAAGAGGCCAGGTCTAAACTGATGGAAACATTGACAGCCGATGTCGATTTCCTAACCAGATTACATCTGATGGACTACAGTCTGTTGCTTGGTATGTATTAACGTAAATAATAGAGTCATTTCCGCTCGAGAAGCGACAGTTGACAGATGACGTTTACAATGACGACAATAATTGTCACAAAGAGTTTATTTGTTTTTACTAAAAGAAATGTTTGCAAAATAATTTACACATAATATATCAGTTATAATTTTGAATGGTTTATGTTCATATGAAATTTGTCAACGCAGCAAGTCGAGGCATTTACGTCTAATAACGCACGGTTTCTACGTCTAGCAAATTTTCCCTAGATTTAAAGATTTTAATGTTTATCTTGATAAAAAAATTTAGTGGTTCCCATATTTTATTAGAATCGTCAACGCAGCAAAATTAAAAAGAAGCATAGTTGCCAAGTGTCGGAAAATTTCCCTAAATATAGGGAAAATTTTGATGTTTACAGGATCTGTGATTCTATCTAGTTCAGTTAATATCTTGATAAAAACAATGGTTCCTATATCTATTAAATTTGTCAAGGCAGTAAAAATCCACTATAAGTGGACGTTCAGGTCTAATAACACATTGTTGCCAGGTCTAGAAAGTTTGGTTTAGATCTAGAGAAATCTTGGTATATCTAGGGAATATGTTTTTTTTTCAGCCTAAAATGTCAATTTATTTCTTATAAAATGACATACGCATATACAGGTGATCTACCGTAGTTGCCAGGTCTAAGAAATTTTCCCTAAATCTAGTGAAAATTTCGCAGTTAATAGGATTTTTGAGCGTCGCAATTTCAGCTATTTCTTGATAAAAAAGTATTAATGGTTTCTATATCTATCAAATTTGTCAACGCAGCAAAAATCCGCTGTTGGTGGACATTAACGGAAAATATCGCATAGTAGCCAGGTCTAAAAAAATTCCCCAGATCTAGGGAAAATTTCGAACTTTACAGTATCAAAAAGCGTCACAATTTAAACGTGATTAAACAGGTATCCACGAAGTAGAGCGAGGCGAGCAAGAACTGCAAAGACAACGCGAACTTGAAGCGGAGAATCCACAGGATTCAGACGAGAGTGAATCCGGATCCGGCTTGGAGAACAGAGGCCAGATCGGATTCAATACCCCTCCGGATTCGCCCAACGCCTTGCCTCAATATTTGAGGGAACAGAGCAGCCTACAGTATGAAGGTAAATTTAGCAAAATTTACCAGTACATAAGTACGGTCTCAGGTGAGAAAGATTGAGTTGATCAGTTCATTATTTTTAGTTAAAATCATAGATAAGGGGATGTTCATTAATTATGTGAGGAATTTTTTGACTATTGTGTTTGACCTTTTCTTCAGTTATTTAACTTATAACTCGTCATACAGTCTCAGGGCTTTGACAAGAGCTAGTATCTGAGACGGTTTTACAGAGACTAGTTAGACTCCATTCCAAAAAAAAACGCAAGAGAAAAATTTTTCGTCGAAAATTAAAATTCGGTTTTAGTATATTCTTTTGATGATAATAATAATGTTATTTAATAGTGAATTTATACCCTCCAATCTGCTGATGGACAAATGCCATCCAGTTCAAAAGGACCCAGTCCAGAACAGTTTTCTCAATATAATTCGGTTTTAATATATTCTTTTGATGATGATAATGTTATTTAATAATGAATTTATACCCTCCAATCCAAGAATCATATTTCTTCAGCTTCTGGTAAACTGCTGATGGACAAAGGCCATCCAGTTCAAAAGGACCCAGTCCAGGACAGTTTTCTCAGTATAATTCGGTTTTAATATATTCTTTTGATGATAATAATGTTATTTAATAATGAATTTATACCCTCCAATCCAAGAATCATACTTCTTCACCTTCTGGTAAACTGCTGATGGACATATGCCATCCAGTTCAAGAGGACCCAGTCCAGAACAGTTTTCTCAGTATAATTCGGTTTTAATATATTCTTTTGATGATAATAATGTTATTTAATAATGAATTTATACCCTCCAATCCAAGAATCATACTTCTTCAGCTTCTGGTAAACTGCTGATGGACATGTGCCATCCAGTTCAAGAGGACCCAGTCCAGGACAGTTTTCTCAGTATAATTCGATTTTAATATATTCTTTTGATGATAATAATGTTATTTAATAATGAATTTATACCCTCCAATCCAAGAATCATACTTCTTCAGCTTCTGGTAAACTGCTGATGGACATGTGCCATCAGTTCAAGAGGACCTAGTCCAGGACATTTTTACTCATTATAATTCGGTTTAAATATATTCTTTTGATGATAATAATGTTATTTAATAATGAATTTATACCCTCCACTCCAAGAATCATACTTCTTCAGCTAATGGTAAACTGCTGATGGATATATGCCATCCAGTTCAAGAGGACCTAGTCCAGGACATTTTTCTCATTATAATTCGGTTTTAATATATTCTTGTGATGATAATAATGTTATTTAATAATGAATTTATACCCTCCAATCCAAGAATCATACTTCTTCGGCTAATGGTAAACTGCTTATGGAAATATGCCGTCCAGTTCAAGGGGACCTAGTCCAGGACATTTTTCTCATTATAATTCGATTTTAATATATTCTTTTGATGATAATAATGTTATTTAATAATGAATTTATACCCTCCAATCCAAGAATCATACTTCTTCAGCTAATGGTAAACTGCTGATGGACATATGCCCTCCAGTTCAAGAGGACCTAGTCCAGGACATTTTTCTCATTATAATTCGGCTTTAATATATTCTTTTGATGATAAAAATGTTATTTAATAATGAATTTATACCCTCCAATTCAAGAATCATACTTCTTCAGCTAATGGTAAACTGCTGATGGACATATGCCATCCAGTTCAAGAGGACCTAATCCAGGACATTTTTCTCATTATAATTCGGTTTTAATATATTCTTTTGATAATAATAATGTTATTTAATAATGAATTTATACCCTCCAATCCAAGAATCATACTTCTTCAGCTAATGGTAAACTGCTGATGGACATTGCCCATCAGTTCAAGAGGACCCAGTCCAGAACAGTTTTCTCAGTATAATTCGGTTTTAATATATTCTTTTTTTTGATGTTAATAATGTTATTTAATAATGAATTTATACCCTCCAATCCAAGAATCATCTTCAGCTTCTGGTAAACTGCTGATGGACATGTGCCATCCAGTTCAAGAAAGGACCCAGTCAGAACAGTTTCTCAGTATAATTCGGTTTTAATATATTCTTTTGATGATAATAATGTTATTTAATAATGAATTTATACCCTCCAATCCAAGAATTATACTTCTTCAGCTTCTGGTAAACTGCTGATGGACATGTGCCATCCAGTTCAAGAGGACCCAGTCCAGGACAGTTTTCTCAGGATAATTCGGTTTTAATATATTCTTTTGATGATAATAATGTTATTTAATAATGAATTTATACCCTCCAATCCAAGAATCATACTTCTTCAGCTTCTGGTAAACTGCTGATTGACATGTGCCATCCAGTTCAAGAGGACCCAGTCCAGAACAGTTTTCTCAGTATAATTCGGTTTTAATATATTCTTTTGATGATAATAATGTTATTTAATAATGAATTTATACCCTCCAATCCAAGAATTATACTTCTTCAGCTTCTGGTAAACTGCTGATGGACATGTGCCATCCAGTTCAAGAGGACCCAGTCCACGACAGTTTTCTCAGTATAATTCGGTTTTAAAATATTCTTTTGATGATAATAATGTTATTTAATAATGAATTTATACCCTCCAATCCAAGAATCATACTTCTTCAGCTTCTGGTAAACTGCTGATGGACATGTGCCATCCAGTTCAAGAGGACCCAGTCCAGAACAGTTTTCTCAGTATAATTCGGTTTGAATATATTCTTTTGATGATAATAATGTTATTTAATAATGAATTTATACCCGCCAATCCAAGAATCATACTTCTTCAGCTTCTGGTAAACTGCTGATGGACATGTGCCATCCAGTTCAAGAGGACCCAGTCCAGAACAGTTTTCTCAGTATAATTCGGTTTGAATATATTCTTTTGATGATAATAATGTTATTTAATAATGAATTTATACCCTCCAATCCAAGAATCCTACTTCTTCAGCTTCTGGTAAACTGCTGATGGACATGTGCCATCCAGTTCAAGAGGACCCAGTCCACGACAGTTTTCTCAGTATAATTCGGTTTTAAAATATTCTTTTGATGATAATAATGTTATTTAATAATGAATTTATACCTTCCAATCCAAGAATCATACTTCTTCAGCTTCTGGTAAACTGCTAATGGACATGTGCCATCCAGTTCAAGAGGACCCAGTCCAGAACAGTTTTCTCAGTATAATTCGGTTTGAATATATTCTTTTGATGATAATAATGTTATTTTATAATGAATTTATACCCTCCAATCCAAGAATCATACTTCTCCAGCTTCTATCCAAGTGCTGATGGACATGTGCCATCCAGTTCAAGAAGGACCCAGTCAGGACAGTTTTCTCAGTATAATTCGGTTTTAATATATTCTTTTTGAGTGATAATAATGTTATTTAATAATGAATTTATACCCTCAATCCAAGAATCATATTTCTTCAGCTTCTGGTAGAACTGGAGGATGGACATATGCCATCCAGTTCAAGAGAGGCCCAGTCAGGACAGTTTTCTCTCAGTATAATTCGGTTTTAAAATATTCTTTTGATGATAATAATGTTGTTTAATAATGAATTTATACCTCCAATCCAAGAATCCTACTTCTTCAGCTTCACAGTAAATACTGCTGATGGACATGTGCCATCAGTTCAAGAGGACCCAGTCCACGACAGTTTTCTCAGTATAATTCGGTTTAAAATATTCTTTTGATGATAGTGTTATTTAATCATGAATTTATACCCATTCCTCAATCCAAGAATCATACTCTTCAGCTTCTGGTAAACTGCTGATGGACATGTGCCATCCAGTTCAAGAGGACCCAGTCAGAACAGTTTTCTCAGTATAATTCGGTTTTAAAATATTCTTTTGATGATAATAATGTTATTTAATAATGAATTTATACCCGCCAATCCAAGAATCATACTTCTTCAGCTTCTGGTAAACTGCTGATGGACATGTGCCATCCAGTTCAAGAGGACCCAGTCCAGAACAGTTTTCTCAGTATAATTCGGTTTTAATATATTCTTTTGATGATAATAATGTTATTTAATAATGAATTTATACCCTCCAATCCAAGAATCATACTTCTTCACCTTCTGGTAAACTGCTGATGGACATGTGCCATCCAGTTCAAGAGGACCCAGTCCAGGACAGTTTTCTCAGTATAATTCGGTTTTAATATATTCTTTTGATGATAATAATGTTATTTAATAATGAATTTATACCCTCCAAACCAAGAATCATACTTCTTCAGCTTCTGGTAAACTGCTGATGGACATGTGCCATCCAGTTTATGAATAAAGTTGATAGATTTATATACAGTTTGCTAAAAAAATCAGGAAAATAGAGCTAAAAGAAAAAAATATAACTCTTTAATCTTGAAAAAAAAATTCCGTTAAGATTTTTTGCATCTGAGTGTTTATACCACCTTATGGTATGTTGTATCTGTTACTATTCTTTTTATTGCTCAACACTACATTGAGGTGTTTCTCGCTGTGAAATTTCCTTTTTGAGGGTGTTATGGGTGTCAAGCACTATTCCCTCACGTAATCAATGAACGCCTCTTTAATTAGGTACCTCTAGAAATTATTTTCGATACGTTTTTTCTAGGTGGTATAATCCCCGAGCTAGACATATACGCCATTCCGTCTTGCGAGACTGCTCCCGTCAAAGAGATATACTTCGTTGCCATCATAGACCGTGCTGACGCATTACGGTGTGAAAAAACAGGCCGCCAAAGCCGCCAAAACTGTCAAATACGGATCCAACGTCGACGGGATCAGTACTTGCGATCCCGAGCAGTACGCCAGAAGATTTATCGATTTCATGAGCAAATCCATAGAGTAGAGAAGAGGGATATAATTCTTTTTGGGGCAATAATTTCGGTTGTTTTAGTTTGTTTAAGTTTCTGGACCGTTTGATCGAAAAAAGGCGTCACAGACAGCTGGGGAACGATGATTATGATAATTTTGGAGAGTACTACGGGCCAGGTAAATGACGTCTATACAGGGTTGTTCCCAAAATTTTACTACCCTGTATCTAAAAAGTTAAGATGTTTAGGACATATATTCATATGAAGTTTTTTTCTTAGAATAGGTCCAAAAATCACCACCTTAAATATTAGTATGTCATTAAGGAACAACCTGTATAGGGCTTGACCTCGCCAAAATTATTTTCGATTGTCAGCCGTCTTTGACGCCTTTTTTTCGATCGTATGTTATAAAACGGTGTACTACTCCAAGCAACCTATCTTTATTAAGGGGTTTGGTTTAAACTGCAACAAGAAAATACAGGACGGTTTCTATTTATTAATATACAGGGTGTCCCAATAGAAGAATACACGCTACGGGGTGTATCTCGTAAACCAGGAGAGATACAGGGATGATTCAAATAGATAAAAGTTGTGTCGTTTTGAATTCTACAAAGTGATAGTTTCGAATCTAAAAAAATCCGGATATTTTCGGAGAAACCCCGATTTTTTTCTAAAGATTTATTTTTTATTTTTTCCTGAATATATTTAAAAAGATACTACAATAAATATTTTACGTTCTTTTGTTATTTTTGCAGCTCTACAAGCGGGTGTTGTCATATTTTTAATCGGATATTATTATTATACATTTTTTGGGGGTTTGGGGGGTAAGTGTAATACATCGTTGTATTTGGAAGGTTCTAGGCTTCGAAAAAATCGAATAAAAAATGCAGGTCCGTATTTGAAAAAATAGAGTTGATGATGATATTTCGGGAACGAAACGTCCGATTGGAAATCTGGCAACACCGTCTTGTAGAGCGGCGAAAATTGCAATAGGAATGTGAAGTTTGTATTGTCGTATATTTTCAAATTGAGTGAGAAAAAAAATAAATAAAAAAAATCGTGAAAATTTGGGGTTTCCCCAAAAAAACTGTTCCCTAATTTAACCATTTTTGTAGTTGTAGCGTGCATTTTTACATGGGACATTCTGTATTCGTGCTGTGTAACTATTTTTTGGCAGCTGGGTTTCTAAAAGCAAAATGTTACTTGATATTAAAATATTTTAAAAAATTATATAAAAAGTTTGTCTTTTTTGGAAAAAGCTTGCTAGTAATTAAAATTTACAGATACCTGAATATTACACATGGTTAACGCACAAAATTTATTAATATTTTTTATGTTTTTTAAGGCTCTTTTTAATTTTTCAAAAATTATTTTTGAGTAAAACTCACCAGAGCAATATCGTTTCTAGTCTTCTATATATGTATATTTTTTTCGCTAACATAATATTATAGAGTCAATGCCACTATACTTGCTGGAAAATGTACGTTTTTTCGGGGTATTGAACAATTTTTTCTACATATTTAGTAATAATAATCTCTTAATGTTAAATGTTTTATATGTATAGTTCATAAAATAAATATATTAACCACTTTACTATCAGAAAAAACAACAATGGTATGTTTTTAAACGGATCAAGTTTCAGTCGATTCAGTGTCGTATCATTAATAATTTTTGCGATTTTTTGGGTAATTTTTATCAGAAGTGGGATTTTTTACTGAAAATATTTTTTCTAAGAAACTTATTAATGAACTATAGTTTAGGTATTTTATTTTTATGAATATATTATCTTCTATAGTTTGCTCAGTGGTGTTTACTAACAAGAACTATACAGGGTATTTCTGAACAAGTGTCCAATATTTTACTGGGTGATTTTTCAAGTATTTTTGTTTATATAAGCATATATTCTAAAATGCTTCGTTTTTGAGATACAGGGTATGAAAAGTGTTGAGAATTTTTTTTAATATCTTCTGGGGAGCCACTCCAGATATTTTTATGAAATTTGCAAGTCTTTTCACAATTAAGGGGCATCTTTCTATGAAAAATACTTTCTCAAATTTTTACCAGTGCCGTTCGGACGGGGTATCTACTGGATATTTTTTAAGAAAAAAATTGTCTGACACATTTTTCTTAAAATAAAATTCATTTTTATAATCCTCATTTATTTGAGAACAAATTATGTCTCTTAGTATTTTTTGTGAGGTTCACGGGTTTCGCGTAAAAAAATAAAAACCATTTTAATGCGTGGTCTTAAGTTGCTAAGTACCCTGTTAAAAATCGGACGCTTGTTCAAAAACACCCTGTATATGTAAGAAGATATAAAAAAAACTTTCTTCTATCTTTCTTGTATTTTATTTCGAGCGATACGAACTTTGTACAGGGTGTCTGAAATTTGATGGATCGCTCTATAATTTGGGACACACTGTATGTCGAATTCACTGAAATTAAAATGTTTTTTTCTACATTTTTTCTACGTCTATATCCCTGTGAATGTACGGAATCATATATTGTTGATATATAATTATTGTTAAGCTTTTTAGGTATAATGTTTATAATGTTTATGAAAAATATTTCATAGATATTTCTTAATATAGTAAATAATATATAGTAAAAAAATGTAAAGTATATATGATAAATCAGATTAAATCCAGGGTATGAAGTTCATGAAAATTAAAATAGTAATAACTTTGTATTTATTATTTTCTAGTTCTTATGTATATATAAAACTACCTAATGTAGTATTTCAATTTGAAAAATGATATTTTCGTGTGTATATATAGAATATTACCAGCATACTTCTAGGATTTTAATTTTTGTAACTTTTTATATTATTTTTATTACTTTTTTGTTGTTTGTTATTTTATTATGTAGTAGTTCATTAATACATGCATTTTCAATCTATATTTTCTTTTATTTTTGTTTCTTTTGATTTTACCTGTGTATTAGGTTAAGGAAAAATATACAGTGCATGCCGAAAAGTTCAGTAAATTACTCTTTTTAAGTAAGTACTGTATAAATAATCTACTTTGTGGATAAAGTAAGACATATTAATATTAAACTTGATATATAACAGCCTACTACTATATTTGTCTAAAGTATAACTTTACTTAAATAAAAAAAAATAGGGGTTGCTTTTAATAAGCTTTTAAAGTAATTCATACTATGTCTCGCACAAATCTGTGTGGTTCTAACCATGTTATATATGTGTTTATATAGAGTACCTTTTGTATTTCTGAATTTTTCGATGTTTAGAAAATTTTAATAAAAATTATCGTCTGGATGTTCTTTGTTTCATTTTATTGCCTATATTTCCGTATTTTTTTCGAGTAGAAATCAAAATTTAGCCAGAAACAATAGAAAATAGTATTTTTATTAGTTTTGTATTATGTTTTTTTTTTAAATTCTTTTTGTGTCATTATAAAATTCAAATAAATGGTGAACAGTTTTTTTTAATCGAAAAGTAAAGTAGTTCCAGTGAAATTCTTTGATGTAAACGCCTATCCTTAGTAGGTTTTTGGACCCAGAAAAGATGATATCAAACAACAAATAAACAGCTGATTCCGACTTTGACGTCTATTCAAACTATGTTTTGAAGGAAAATTTCAAATATTTAGAATTTAGTGTTTACCAGTAAAAAAGGGGTTTAACACTGAAATGTCCTAAATAAACTGTCAATTAACCGGTAAGTTTATCTTTTTTAGTCAGTAAAAGTATAAATAGATCTTGTGAATTAGATATAAAGAAGAATGGAAAGCAATACGTAACTGAACGGAAGTAATACCGATGCTTTTGAA
>NW_022146052.1:3282230-3422355 GCF_002938485.1 Sitophilus oryzae | reverse complement strand
TACAAATATGTATGTATTTTTAAAATTAATTGTAAGTTCATCTGATCTCTCTTAAAAATTCCTACTTCTTAAAATTTCCCATTAAAAAAATAGACCATGTACCATATAAAATTAAATAATTGAAAGATCGGGCTACGGAAAATCACACAAATTTTCGGAAAAATTTTGACCACCTGCACACGCACACAATCAATTTAAAAAAAAACTACTATTTTAGTATTTTAAATATTTTAATAAACGCAAAAATAGCATAGTATTTACAAGGCGAAGTTATAAAAATTTGGAAGAACTAATAATGCACTGACGCACACAAAAAACAAACGAATACTAAATTTCATTTATCAAAAGCATTCGATAGTCGTGGCTCAACGATAACCATTTAGTCGCACGGCGAGGTTGTCGCATATGCTTCAGTATACATATGAATGAATGATTTTATTCGAATAAAACCGTTCGATAGTTGAAATCATTCATTCAGTAACCATTCGATAGTCTAATTCATTCGATAGTTCCCATCGCGTAGTTTCCAAGATCTTAAAAAAACAGAGAAAACAGTGTTAAATATATAAATATTTCTAGGAATTACATAAATAAAGAAGTCAAGGGACACGATATCATAAAATTAAAAAATATTAAGGAAGGAGAATATCGAAGGATCCAGGTGTAAATTTTAATATTAAATCAAGGAGACATCAACCAGAGCATGGACAAGAAACCTCGATATTTTATTTAGAAATGCGTATATTTTTTGATAGTCTATCTGTTCTTGAATAAAACAAATTAAAAACTGTTGACGTTGTAAATAGACTTTGAAAACACAAATTTCTTGTCTTTAAAATCTAATAAACGTTTTTCTATAATACTAAGCCACAAAACGATTCAACTATAACGTACATAATGCCGATTTACATAAAATATACAGCTGTAACTCGAACTGTAACTGAATAAGCGAGTTCCATTCCGTTTTAAATGCTACAAAATTTAATTAAGATTATCTCCCGATAGACCTGGAATTATATATTATAAAGTAATGACCATCCTCTTGTTTATAATTATAGTGTGTTTTTCAAAGGAGATTTAATTGAAGAATTCCTTTTACACAAGTCGTAGGAGTTGAGAGCAGTTTCAAAACGATTTAATAGAAAATATTAAGTCACGAATGTGTTTGATATATGTCTTTGTTGTAACATCATACATCTTAGAATAATTTTTAAAAATTATAACAGAGGAAAGAAAATAAAACTAATATTGTTTGACTTTTTTATTTACGTTATTTATTATACAGGGTATCTTAAGTGCAAATATTTTTGGGGGTAGTATATTTCGATGCCAGAAACACGATTATGAGTTTTTTTCGCTAAAAAGTTTTTTTTTCAATAATTTGATTTTTTTGAAAAAAATTTTAGACATTTTTTTAGTTTTTAGTCAAAAACATAATTTCTTGATATGGCAACATAGGTAGTAGATTAAATTTACAAGAAAGAAAGGCCAGGAAAGATCCAGTGGTTCTCAAAAATTAAGAAATTTAAACAACATTTTTTTTTTAATTTTCAAAGTAAAATAACTCGGTTATTTTGCACTTACATAAGACTCACCCTGTATACTCTTCACTATTCTTTATTCTCTGTACACATTTCTAGATATCTAGATTATTAATGTAACCATTTTTGTTTTGTATTTCAGGTAAGGCAGTTTATACTTTGTGCACAAGCAAAATATAGCAAACACTAGAGAGTAAGTAGCTAGTAATAGATTAATAATTAATTTTTGTAGACGATTGACTTCCAGAGCATGATCATTTTTTTTTAATTAAGGTTCAATGATGAACTGTATCGGGCCTAGTTATTTGTTTTTGTAGCACTTCATAACTAAGCAACTAGTGATGATGCAAGACCAAGAGTCTAGACTTGGTATTGGTCTTGCTGCAAGACTTTTGTAAGTCTGACTGCAGTCAAGGGTAAAAAAGGACCTTTGTTGTCACGTCCTCGTTCAAATTGTTTATCAGGGAAGCTACAAGCTTTTTGCTTCGACTGTTTAAATGCTTCGGCATATTTTCAACACACAATTTCAACAAATGCAATACAAAAACTCGAAAATTTAGTTCTTACAAGAACCGTTTGTGCTTAAAAGTGCAATTTTAAAAAAAAAACTTCGAAAATAGGCAAAAATACGAGAATTGCTCACAAAGGTTCAACGATAACACGATATTATACAAAATAATGACTGACATTAGAATAATTGTCAAATAATAAAGGGCAACATTGCTGAACACGCCGCAATGTAACCAACATAGCGATAAAAAAATCGACTTAAGGTTTATAGACTTTAGTGTCAAAGTCGATATGATTGATGACGTGCATCGGATAATGTTTTGCGAGTACAATAGATTTTCTACTAGTGGGGAAATACCCAGAATTCTTATCTGTAAAATAAAATATATTCTCTATTTCCATAATACAATCAACGTCACTGGTACGTCATAGGGAGCCACAGGGACAGTAGATACGTTCCTTGGAGACCTTGGTGCTCTTAGTTATAGGCGCAACAGGTGAATGTTTTTAATGGTCCTTTCGAGAGGGGGAAAATTAAAATGCGAACGCGGGCATTATAAAATGCCGCAGTGCTCACAGTCGGACTGGATAATGTAGGCTATATGTTTCCATCAGTGTCGCGGTTGGATCGTAGGGGGTCACACGGGCCTCGGGTTGGAAAGAACTTTATTATAGGTCAGAGGCGGAACAGACCGAAATACACTGGCTTGGAATTCTTTAGTTTATTAGAGACATTGAGAAAATAAATTAAAAAAGAAGAAAATATTTAAAAAAAAAATTGAGCAATCCACAAATATATTTCTCTTCGGCTTCATTCAGAACCTCGCAATTAGTGAAATAAATTAGTGGTTTCAATTACACTTTCAATTTCACGTTCAATTAACTGAAGAAACCGGATCAACTACCGATGCACTATTCATACTCAGGCAACTAGTTGAAAAATCCTTAGAATATAACTCTCCAGCCTATCTATGTTTTATAGATTTAACAAAGGCCTTTGATAGAGTCCAACTAAAAGACATCATCACCATCTTGGAAAGCAGTAATGTCTCGAAAGAACTCACCGAACTTACCAAGGACTTAAACACAAACACAACAACCCAAATAAGAACAAACTTTACCTTAACGCAGCATCTTCGAACTACAACTGGTATTTGCCAAGGCGACAGTCTCAGCCCTCTGCTATTCAACACAATCATGGATCAAGTAATAAAAACCGTCAAGAATCCTGGATTAGGATATCGAATGGGAATGCATAAAGTAAACATATTATGCTATGCCGATGACGCAGTACTTATTGCAGAGTCAGAGGATGACCTCCAAAGAATGCTACAAGCTTTTAACAGACAGGCAGAAAAACTTAACATGCAAATTTCCACAGATAAGACCAAATGCATGACCATTACAAAGGAGCCTCTACGGTGCAAATTGGTAATAAAAAACAAAACTATTGATCAGATAATGTCATTCGAACACCTCGGATGCAAAATTACAAGCTCAGGATTCCTGGAAGAAGATGTAAGGAAACAAGCCAGTAAAGCTGCCGCAATATCAGGACATCTTAAATATCCCATATGGAAAAACAAACATTTGAGTACAGAATGTAAGTCAAGAATATACAAAACCTGCATACGACCAGTGATGACATATGGTGCGGAAACCAGAGCTGAAACATCAGTAACAAAGAGAATCCTACGAACTATTGAAAATAAGACCTTAAGATAACTGGATACACATTGAGGGACAGACAGAGAAATGTAGACATAAGAGAAAAGTGCCAAACAAACGACGTTGTCAGATGGATAAGGCAGAGAAGAAGAGAATGGAACCAGCATGCCAATAGAATGGGCCCCGACAGAATGGCCATAATAATTCGCAACAACGTACCCCATGGCAGAAGACCTACTGGACGACCACCTAAACGTTGGCAAGACAGTTGGCAGTCAACCTCGCAAGAGTTGCTTAGACGAGGAGGAAACCTGAACTAAACAGGCGATACGCCTTCTAAAAGAAGAAGAAGAAGAATTACACTTTATACTTTTTAGTTTATGATTATTCACAATGTTTAAAAAACACAATTAAAATTAATAGAATATCCTAGCAACAGCTGGCATTAGTCAGTTGTATCCATAGAGAAAGCCTAATATTTAGATTATAAAACAATCAGCTTTTGATTTCTAACCACAATTTCTCTTGAGGAAAGATGTAGAATGTAGAATGAGTAAGAGAGGGGGTTTATCACTACGACCTTAAAGATCTATTGTGCCCCTCTTCCTTGAGTCATCACCTGATGTCTCTAAGGTCGCAGAGATTAACCCCCCTCCCACTTATTCTAATTCTAATTCTACGGGTCTTGATGGAAAAGGGCATTTGCTCATATAAATATCTGCTTGTGAAATTTTGTCCAACTATTCAAGAGGACCTAGTCCAGGACAGTTTTCTCAGTATAATTCGGTTTTAAAATATTCTTTTGATGATAATAATATTATTTAATAATGAATTTATACCCTCCAATCCAAGAATCATACTTCTTCAGCTTCTTGTAAACTGCTAATGGACATGTGCCATCCAGTTCAAGAGGACCCGGCCAGGACGGTTTTCTCAGAAGAAACTGAGTTTATGAATAAAGTTTATAGATTTATATACAGTTTGCTAAAAAAATCAGGAAAATAGAGCTAAAAGAAAAAAATATAACTCTTTAATCTTGAAAAAAAAATCCGTTAAGATTTTTTGCATCTGAGTGTTTATACCACCTTATGGTATGTTGTATCTGTTACTATTCTTTTTATTGCTCAACACTACATTGAGGTGTTTCTCGCTGTGAAATTTCCCTTTTGAGGGTGTTATGGGTGTCAAGCACTATTCCCTCACGTAATCAATGAACGCCTCTTTAATTAGGTACCTCTAGAAATTATTTTCGTTACGTTTTTTCTAGGTGGTATAATCCCCGAGCTAGACATATACGCCATTCCGTCTTGCGAGACTGCTCCCGTCAAAGAGATATACTTCGTTGCCATCATAGACGTGCTGACGCATTACGGTGTGAAAAAACAGGCCGCCAAAGCCGCCAAAACTGTCAAATACGGATCCAACGTCGACGGGATCAGTACTTGCGATCCCGAGCAGTACGCCAGAAGATTTATCGATTTCATGAGCAAATCCATAGAGTAGAGAAGAGGGATATAATTGTTTTGGGGCAATAATTTCGGTTGTTTTAGTTTGTTTAAGTTTCTGGACCGTTTGATCGAAAAAAGGCGTAACAAACAGCTGGGGAACGATGATAATGATAATTTTGGAGAGTACTACGGGCCAGGTAAATGACGTCTATACAGGGTGTTCCTTAATGACAGAATTAGAATATTTTACTACCCTGTATCTAAAAAGTTAAGATGTTTAGGACATATATTCATATGAAGTTTTTTTTCTTAGAATAGGTCCAAAAATCACCACCTTAAATATTAGCATGTCATTAAGGAACAACCTGTATAGGGCTTGACCTCGCCAAAATTATTTTCGATTGTCAGCCGTCTTTGACGCCTTTTTTTCGATCGTATGTTATAAAACGGTGTACTACTCCAAGCAACCTATCTTTATTAAGGGGTTTGGTTTAAACTGCAACAAGAAAATACAGGACGGTTTCTATTTATTAATATACAGGGTGTCCCAATAGAAGAATACACGCTACGGGGTGTATCTCGTAAACCAGGAGAGATACAGGGATGATTCAAATAGTTAAAAGTTGTGTCGTTTTGAATTCTACAAAGTGATAGTTTCGAATCTAAAAAAATCCGGATATTTTCGCAGAAACCCCTATTTTTTTCTAAAGATTTATCTTTTATTTTTTCCTGAATATATTTAAAAAGATACTACAATAAAGATTTTACGTTCTTTTATTATTTTTGCAGCTCTAAAAGCTGGTGTTGTCAGATTTTTAATCGGACTTCAACTCTATGTTTCTTTTATTTTTTTTTATTATTATTATACATTTTTTGGGGGTTTGGGGGGTAAGTGTAATACATCGTTGTATTTGGAAGATTCTAGGCTTCGAAAAAATCGAATAAAAAATGCAGGTCCGTATTTGAAAAAATAGAGTTGATGATGATATTTCGGGAACGAAACGTCCGATTGGAAATCTGGCAACACCGACTTGTAGAGCGGGGAAAATTGCAATAGGAATGTGAAGTTTGTATTGTCGTATATTTTCAAATTGATTGAGAAAAAAAATAAATAAAAAAAATCGTGAAAATTTGGGGTTTCCCAAAAAAACTGTTCCCTAATTTAACCATTTTTGTAGTTGTAGCGTGCATTTTTACATGGGACATTCTGTATTCGTGCTGTGTAACTGTTTTTTGGCAGCTGGGTTTCTAAAAGCAAAATGTTACTTGATATTAAAATATTTTAAAAAAATTATACAAAAAGTTTGTCTTTTTTGGAAAAAGGTTGCTAGTAATTAAAATTTACAGATATCTGAATATTACACATGGTTAACGCACAAAATTTATTAATATTTTTTATGTTTTTTAAGGCTCTTTTTAATTTTTCAAAAATTATTTTTGAGTAAAACTCACCAGAGCAATATCGTTTCTAGTCTTCTATATATGTATATTTTTTTCGCTAACATAATATTATAGAGTCAATGCCACTATACTTGCTGGAAAATGTACGTTTTTTTCGGGGTATTGAACAATTTTTTCTACATAATTAGTAATAATAATCTCTTAATGTTAAATGTTTTATATGTATAGTTCATAAAATAAATATATTAACCACTTTACTATCAGAAAAAAACAACAATGGTATGTTTTTAAACGGCAGGATCAAGTTTCAGTCGATTCAGTGTCGTATCATTAGTATTTTTTGCGATTTTTTGTGTTTTTTTTATTCAGAAGTGGGATTTTTTACTGAAAATATTTTTTCTAAGAAACCTATTAATGAACTGTAGTTTAGGTATTTTATTATTATCTTCTATAGTTTGCTCAATGGTCTTTACTAACAAGAATTATACAGGGTATTTCTGAAGAAGTGTCCGATATTTTACTGGGTGATTTTTCAAGTATTTTTAAGGTAAAATGTTTATATAAACATATATTCTAAAATACTTCGTTTTTGAGATTTGAAAAAATGTTTTTTTTAAATATCTTCTGATCCACTCCAGATATTTTTATGGGATTTCGTACAAGTCTTTTCACAATTAAGGGGCATTTTTCTATAAAAAATATACTTTCTCAAATTTTCACCAGTGCCGTTCGTACGGGGCATCTACTGGATATTTTTTAAGAAAAAAATTGTACGCCACTGATTTTTCTTAAAATAAAATTCATTTTTAGTATCCCCATTTATTTGAGAACAAATTATATATCTTAGTATTTTTGTGAGGTTCACGGTTTTCGCGTAAAAAAATAAAAACCATTTTAATGCGTGGTGTTAAGTTGCTAAGTACCCTGTTAAAAATCGGACGCTTGTTCAAAAACACCCTGTATATGTAAGAAGATATAAAAAAAACTTTCTTCTATCTTTCTTGTATTTTATTTCGAGCGATACGAACTTTGTACAGGGTGTCTGAATTTTGATGGATCACTCTATAATTTGGGACACACTGTATGTCGAATTCACTGAAATTAAAATGTTTTTTTCTACATTTTTTCTACGTCTATATCCCTGTGAATGTACGGAATCATATATTGTTGATATATAATTATTGTTAAGCTTTTTAGGTATAATGTTTATAATGTTTATGAAAAATATTTCATAGATATTTAATATAGTAAATAATATATAGTAAAAAATGTAAAGTATATTGATAAATCAGATTAAATCCAGGGTATGAAGTTCATGAAAAATTAGAAATAGTAATAACTTTGCATGGTTATTTTTCTAGTTCTTATGTATATATAAAACTACCTAATGTAGTATTTCAATTTGAAAAAAAAATGATATTTTCGTGTGTATATATAGAATATTACCAGCATACTTTGTGATTTACCTTTTTTGTAACTTTTTATATTATTTTATGTTACTTTTTGGTTGTTTGTTATTTTATTATGTAGTAGTTCATTAATACATGCATTTTCAATCTATATTTTCTTTTATTTTTGTTTCTTTTTGATTTTTTACTTGTATTAGAAATAAAGAAAATATACAGTGCATGCCGAAAAGTTCAATAACGAATTTTTTTGGCAAGTACTGTATAAAAAATCTACTAAGTCTACTAAAGTAAGACATATTATTATTAAACTTGATATATAACAGCCTACTACTATATTTGTCTAAAGTATAACTCTACTTAAATAAAAAAAAATAGGGGTTGCTTTTAATAAGCTTTTAAAGTAATTCATACTATGTCTCGCACAAATCTGTGTGGTTCTAAACATGTTATATATGTGTTTATATAGAGTACCTTTTGTATTTCTCAATTTTTCGATGTTTAGAAAATTTTTAATAAAAAAATTATCGTTCAGATGTTCTTTGTTTCATTTTATTGCCTATATTTCCGTATTTTTTTCGAGTAGAAATCAAAATTTAGCCAGAAACAATAGAAAATAGTATTTTTATTAGTTTTTGATATGTTTCTTAGCCAAAAAAACAGTTTAACATTATAAAATTCGTAAATAAATGGTGAACAGTTTTTTTTAATCGAAAAGTAAAAGTAGTTCCAGTAAATTTCGATGTAAACGCCCATCCCTACTAGTAGGTTTTTTGACCCAGAAAAGATGACATTTCCAAACAACAACAAACAGCTGATTCCGACTTTGACGTCTATTCAAACTGGCGTTTTGAAGGAAAAATTTCAAAATATTTAGAATTTTAAAGGTTTTTACTAGTAAAAAAGGGTTTAACACTGTAAATGTCCTAAATAAACTGTCAATTAACCGGTAAGTTTATCTTTTTTAGTCAGTAAAAGTATAAATAGATCTTGTGAATTAGATATAAAGAACAAACAAATAGGCTGGTTTTATGATAAATCAATATTTTTGTTTCAATATATAGGGCAAGTTCTGGGTGTAGACCTTTTTATTTATTAAAAACAATATAAGTAGGGTGAAACGCACCTATATTTTGGCGTATTAATTAGCTAATTGTTCTAGATATGTAGGTATTTTCAGACAGAATTTCATAAAGAAGTTAGTACACTGCAGTACACCTGAAAAATTACATTTTTAACTATATATCACAGTAAGTATGTCCCATTATTTTATCTAATATACCAATAACACAATTGTCTTGATTTTTAGAAGGTTTAAAAAATGGTGAGGGTCATATCAGTTCACCATTTTGCTGGACAAAACATTCAAACCGTTGAACAGCCTACAGCTTGCACTGTAGCACCTCCAAATAGATTATTACTAGCCTTAACAAGTAACTGCATCGAAGTAAGAGACCTACTGAAAGATTCTGAAGTCCAGTTCAGTTTCCCGACAGTTGATGAGGCCATACAACTAATACATTGTCTAAATGGTATACAAACAGGAATATTTAAACAGAATTTTAGTCTAAAATGTTGTTTTTTATATAGGGGACTATGTGGCATCTTTGGAAACGAAATTCAATCGCCAAAATCGCGAGACTAATTTTGTAAGGGTGTATATCAATTGGGACAGTGTAGCTACCTTGCAGCAATCGAAAATGAACTCTAACAATGTTAGTTTGGGTTCTTCAGAGTGTGGAATGGTATGTTTAGTGTAGTTTTTTTTATGAATGTTATAGCAGATTAATTATTATCTTTTCTTTCAAGGTACAGCCAATGAGGGCTAGGATTGCAGGTAGGGTAACCCCTACTACAAATCAGTCTGAAGTGGGTAGCCTGGAAATGATAGAAATACCAGTAAAGCGCAATCCCAATTGTATTGCATGTTGTCAGGTTAGTTGTACGGTTTTTTTTTCTAAAATTTACACAGGATGTTCAAAAAATGCCAGGATATGTGGAAAATAGTTCCTCTAACCTGTTAACACTTAAAAAAAATGTTTTTTACTGATTATCTTTGATACCCTCCCTGTAGCTGAATTTTTTGAAATTTGTCAGTGTTATTTTCAGTAATACTGGCCTGGTTTAGGCTTAATTTAATGCGAAATTAACTCCAGTAGTATTGTAAGTAAAACCTTATCGTAAATAATTAGTAAAAAAATGTGCACCACTGACTTTTTTGAAGTTTTTATATTTTACCTAGATTAAGCAACGAAAAATACCACTTTTATCTCTCTTGTACCATATGCCTGTCTGGAACGGGTTTCGAGAAAAAAAAATTAAACCAAGTCATTGCAGGTATTTCTGGACACTATTTAAAAAACTTTGATTTTAATTTGCAACTAAAGTATTTGATCAATTACAGTTTATAACATTAATGTTCGGTGCTTCTATCTAGAGCAGATTCAAAAATATTAATAGTATTTCAGATAATTTAAAAAAAAAATTTAAAGACTTATTTTTTATAAATATGGGTATTTTATGAAAACTGCTCTTATTTACTAATTAAAAGGCGTAGCATAAGAAAATACAGACCGTTGTAGTCTTACAAGTACGGTATTAGTTGTAAGGAATGTTTTAACTACCATCAAAAATAGCTCAAAAACAAGGGGTTAAAAAATTAATTTTCTCAGAAAACCAAGGCTTCTAGGCCTTCGAAGGTGTGTATATTCTGAATCTACATAAAATTTGCTACAAATACTGGTATTTTCATAATTTTATAACTATGTTTACCCACTAAAACCTCTTAAAATGTGAAGAAAAAATAAAAGTGGGCATTTAATAAGTAGCTCAAAACAAGGTTCAAAAATTTGAATTTTCTCTCACAAAAACATAGACATAAGCCTTGAAGGTGAAAATAGTTCCTCTAACCTGTTAACACTTAAAAAATGTTTTTTACTGATTATCTTTGATACCCTCCCTGTAGCTGATAATTTTTACAAATTTGTCAGTTCTTATTTTTAGTAACTATGTGGCCTGGTTTTTCCAAAGGCCTCTAAAATGTGAAATTAACTCATTTAGTATTGTAAGTAAAACCTTATAAGCTAAATAATTAGGTTTCAAAAAATGTACACCACTGACAAGATTTATTTTTGAAAATAGGTATGTGTATATATTCTGAAAACTGCTGTTATTTACTAATTACTGAGGCGAAGCATAAGAAAATAACAGACCGTTGTAGTTTTTCAAGCCTCTAAAAGTGAAAAAAAATGTTTAAAATTGGGCATTTAATAAGTAGCTCAAAAACAAGGGGTTAAAAAATTAATTTTCTCAGAAAACCAAGGCTTCTAGGCCTTCGAAGGTGTGTATATTCTGAATCTACATAAAATTTGCTACAAATACTGGTATTTTCATAATTTTATAACTATGTTTACTATTTTTTCAAAACCTCTTAAAATGTGAAGAAAAAATATTTAAAAATTGGGCATTTAATAAGTAGCTCAAAAACAAGGGTTCAAAAATTTAATTTTCTCACAAAACATAGACATCTAAGCCTTCGAAGGTGTATATATTCTGAATCTACATATAATTTCCTACAAATACTGGTATTTTCATAATTTTATAACTATGTTTACTATTTTTTCAAGGCCTCTAAAAATGTGAAAAAAAAAATATTTAAAAATTGGGCATTTAATAAGTAGCTCAAAAACAAAGGTTTCAAAAAAATTAATTTTCTTACAAAACATAGACATCTAAACCTTCGAAGGTGTATATATTCTGAATCTACATATAATTTCCTACAAATACTGGTATTTTCATAATTTATAACTATGTTTACTATTTTTCAAAGGCCTCTAAAAATGTGAAAAAAAAAAATATTTAAAAATTGGGCATTTAATAAGTAGCTCAAAAACAAGGGTTCAAAAATTAATTTTCTTACAAAACATAGACATCTGAACCTTGAAGGTGTATATATTCTGAATCTACATATAATTTCCTACAAATACTGGTATTTTCATAATTTTATAACTATGTTTACTATTTTTTTCAAGGCCTCTAAAAATGTGAAAAAAAAAATATTTAAAAAATTGGGCATTTAATAAGTAGCTCAAAAACAAGGGTTCAAAAAATTGAATTTTCTTACAAAACATAGACATCTAAGCCTTCGAGAGGTGTATATATTCTGAATCTACATATAATTTCCTACAAATACTGGTATTTTCATAATTTTATAACTATGTTTACTATTTTTCAAGGCCTCTAAAAATGTGAAAAAAAAATATTTAAAAAATTGGGCATTTAATAAGTAGCTCAAAAACAAAGGGTTCAAAAAATTAATTTTCTTACAAAACATAGACATCTAAGCCTTCAGAAGGTGTATATATTCTGAATCTACATATAATTTCCACCACAAATACTGGTATTTTCATAATTTTATAACTATGTTTACTATTTTTTCAAGGCCTCTAAAAATGTGAAAAAAAATATTTAAAAATTGGGCATTTAACAAGTAACAAAACAAGGGTTCAAAAATTAATTTTCTCACAAAACATAGACATCTAAGCTAACCGAAGGTGTATATATTCTGAATCTACATATAATTTCCTACAAATACTGGTATTTTCATAATTTTATAACTATGTTTACTATTTTTTCAAGGCCTCTAAAAATGTGAAAAAAAATATTTAAAAATTGGGCATTTAATAAGTAGCTCAAAAACAAGGGTTCAAAAAATTAATTTTCTTACAAAACATAGACATCTGAACCTTCGAAGGTGTATATATTCTGAATCTACATATAATTTCCTACAAATACTGGTATTTTCATAATTTTATAACTATGTTTACTATTTTTCAAGGCCTCTAAAATGTGGAAAAAAAATATTTAAAAAATTGGGCATTTAACAAGTAGCTCAAAAACAAGGGTTCAAAAAATTAATTTTCTCACAAAACATAGACATCTAAGCCTTCGAAGGTGTATATATTCTGAATCTACATATAATTTCCTACAAATACTGGTATTTTCATAATTTTATAACTATGTTTACTATTTTTCAAGGCCTCTAAAAATGTGAAAAAAAAAATATTTAAAATTGGGCATTTAATAAGTAGCTCAAAAACAAGGGTTCAAAAATTTATTTTCTCACAAAACATAGACATCTAAGCCTTCGAGGTGTATATATTCTGAATCTACATATAATTTCCTACAAATACTGGTATTTTCATAATTTTATAACTATGTTTACTATTTTCAAGGCCTCTAAAATGTGAAAAAAAAAATATTTAAAAATTGGGCATTTAACAAGTAGCTCAAAAACAAGGGTTCAAAAATTAATTTTCTCACAA
Organism: Sitophilus oryzae; assembly: GCF_002938485.1. Classification (NCBI taxonomy): domain Eukaryota; kingdom Metazoa; phylum Arthropoda; class Insecta; order Coleoptera; family Curculionidae; genus Sitophilus; species Sitophilus oryzae. Next base: position 3,409,057 of record NW_022146052.1, on the reverse strand, counting down.
AACATAGACATCTAAGCCTTCGAAGGTGTATATATTCTGAATCTACATATAATTTCCTACAAATACTGGTATTTTCATAATTTTATAACTATGTTTACTATTTTTTTCAAGGCCTCTAAAAATGTGAAAAAAAAATATTTAAAAATTGGGCATTTAATAAGTAGCTCAAAAACAAGGGTTCAAAAATTTATTTTCTCACAAAACATAGACATCTAAGCCTTCGAAGGTGTATATATTCTGAATCTACATATAATTTCCTACAAATACTGGTATTTTCATAATTTTATAACTATGTTTACTATTTTTTCAAGGCCTCTAAAAATGTGAAAAAAAAATATTTAAAAATTGGGCATTTAATAAGTAGCTCAAAAACAAGGGTTCAAAAAATTAATTTTCTTACAAAACATAGACATCTGAACCTTCGAAGGTGTATATATTCTGAATCTACATATAATTTCCTACAAATACTGGTATTTTCATAATTTTATAACTATGTTTACTATTTTTTCAAGGCCTCTAAAAATGTGAAAAAAAATATTTAAAAATTGGGCATTTAACAAGTAGCTCAAAAACAAGGGTTCAAAAAATTAATTTTCTCACAAAACATAGACATCTAAGCCTTCGAAGGTGTATATATTCTGAATCTACATATAATTTCCTACAAATACTGGTATTTTCATAATTTTATAACTATGTTTACTATTTTTTCAAGGCCTCTAAAAATGTGAAAAAAAAATATTTAAAAATTGGGCATTTAATAAGTAGCTCAAAAACAAGGGTTCAAAAATTTATTTTCTCACAAAACATAGACATCTAAGCCTTCGAAGGTGTATATATTCTGAATCTACATATAATTTCCTACAAATACTGGTATTTTCATAATTTTATAACTATGTTTACTATTTTTTCAAGGCCTCTAAAAATATGCAAAAAAAAATATTTAAAAATTGATCATTTAATAAGTAGCTCAAAAACAAGGGTTCAAAAATTTATTTTCTCACAAAACCAAGGCATCTAAGTCTTCGAAGGTGTATATATTCTGAATCTACATAAAATTTGCTATAAATACTGTTATCTTCATAATTTTAAAACTATGTTTACTATTTTTCTAAGGCCTTAGAAAATGTGTAAAAACATATTTAAAAATTGGGCATTTAACAAGGGTTCAAAAAATTAATTTTGTTACAAAATCAAGCCACCTAAGCCCTCAAAGGTGTACATATTCTGAATCTACATAAAATTTCCTACAAATACTGTTATTTTTATAATTTTATAACCAAGTTTACTATTTTTCTAAGACCTCTGAACATGTGTAAAAAATAGCCAAAAACTTTAGCCATTTTTTCTACTTTTATCCATATATATGTCATGAAAACTGGCGAAAATAGTGCTTCTGCCTACAGCAAATTCAAAAAAAAATAATGGTATTTAAGATAATTGCATAAAACGTGTTTTTTAAGTGTTTTAACATCAAATAGGTTTATAGTAACTTTTTTCATATTTTTTTATGAGGCATTTTTTGAACGCCCCTGTATACAATAGAATTTCATTCTTGTAGGTATCAGGAAACTTAGCAATTCTCTCGAATCGTATGATAAACATATACAAATTCCAAGTAAAAACTCACGATATTTCCAAAATGAAATTTGTCGATTTTGAAGAAATGTCTGTGATGATAGAATTAAGTTTTTCTCCCTTTGATATACAAATTTGTGAAAACTATATTGCGGCAGTAGGCCATGACACCCTACACGTATTCAGGATTTTAAATTCTGACAATAGCACTGAAAACAGCGCTGTATTGAATAGGCGAAACACCGAAAATGATTTTACATTTTTATGTAAGTTTATTTTATTAAAAATATTTTTGTATTTTTTAAATTCAATAAGACATTTTTTATATAGACTCTAAGGAAGAAGTTATCGATTTTAAGCAGTTAAAATCAGAGGAAAAGAATAAGAAACACAAAATTACTGTTAATCTTCCTAGCATTCTTAAAGAAAACAGTCTGGTACATAAACATAGTCCTTTTACCTTTACTGATAAAGATTTAAATGCCATTCTAAGACCCAGTTCGTTATTGGAGGTAAATTAATTTATATATACAGTACGTCTCACTAAAGATGACGACTCAAGGTCAAAATGTGCTAAATATTGTACAAAAATATTAGGTAATCACATCCCTTGGCAATATTATTCTTTCATATAAAAAATGTACCAAATAGCGTACAAAAACATTAGGTAACCACATCCCTTGAATTAATTGACACGTTTCAGGGCTGGTATTTCTACATTGCCGTGTTTAATCCAGGGCTGTGGTTTATTGAAGATACAGGGTGGTCTTGTATCATTGTCATCTTTTGCGGAACGTACTTTTTAAATTACATAAATAAATTTAAAAATCTTTATAATTTTTTTCTTAGAATAAAATTAATCAAAACTACGAACTACAGGATCTGATTCAGCTGAAATTAGTACCGATTTTAATAGAAAACAACCAAAGACAAGTAACCGAGGAGTTTAAAAGTATGGTTTTAAAACCGCTGTACATTGACCAACAATTAAACAACAATAATCCGGAGAATAATAATATAAACACAGAATTACAAAGCTCTTATAAAAAATGTTTTAATGGCATTTCTTTTATGATAGCTACGCAGCAAGAAGGATATTTGTATTTCTTTGGAGACTCAGGTAAAAAAGTGTAGATATATTTTATTTAATTATTTTATACTACTTTTTTCTAAACACTGTGAAATGTTTTACAGATAATTCCCTCGACAAAGACTACTGTATTGCAGTGTACCCATTCACTGCACCAGTGTTTAAAATCATCATGGAAGACTATTTTCTACACGCCTTAACCGAAACGGGCCTCGAATCATATACGCTTAGAATAGGTCATCAGCTTTGTAGAAATTTCGATAATATTGACAGTAAGCAAATGGTATGGGAACTACGGGAATTTACTGCCATACGATCGAAAAAAAAACGGCGTTATACACGGCTGGGAATGACGATCGATGATAATTTTGGCGAGGGCAAGCTCTAGATTTTATTTACTTGGCCCTAATACTTTTCTTTATTTTTTACTGTGGCTTTTACTACCAATTACAGCCTTAAGAAGGTTGCAATTTATTTTTATATCGGAATTAAAGTGAGATTTTTATTCTCCCCGGCTTTCTTTGACGTCGTTTTTTTTTCGATAAGACGGTATTTTTTAAAAAGTCTAATAAAGGCTGATTTTGTAGGCTTTTCCATCAATTGATGATTCTATTTGTTTAGTAGGCCTAAGACCGTTTTTAGGTGTAGAAAAATTATTGCTGGCCGAAAACTACTTGATATTGCTGGCCAATGCTGATAATTCGCCAGCACATTCTGTCAGCTCCAGTGGCAGGTAATTTCTGCTTTGATTTTTTTTTTGTTATTTTTTTTTTTATTTTTTTTTCTAGACCCTTTAGTATTTTGTTTTTTATATTTTTAGCTCTACAGCTTCGTTTCTAACGCTCTACAGTCTCGAATTGCCCTGTCCCAAAGTTATTTTTAACGACATATCCATCGTGGCTAACGTACATCGATTTACCTCTGCACAAACGTACTGTCATCTAGTAAGCGAGGCACACATGATCCTAAGAATGGCCCTGATGCTGAAAAAATGGTCGATCACAGACGATTCAACTGTAAAATTAATTTTCGAGAAAAGAAATATAACTGAGGATGTAGTAGAAACGTACAAGGTGTCATGCGCCTTATTGGGCGATCATTATATCATGTAAGTAGTGTTTTTAACGGTATATTAGCTACTTTAGGCTGGAGACGGGCTGTTATTTCACCGAAAGTTATTTTAGAACTGATATTTTGAAATAACAGATCGCAACACCACTTCTAAAAATAACAGTTTATATAACGGGTATATAACAGTATTAGCTAAAAGACAGGTACTTTAGGATAGAGACGGTTTGCTATTTAACAGTATGTTATTTTAGAACTGTTATTCAGAAATAACAGTTCGCAACACCACTTCTAAAAATAACAGTTTATGTAAAGGGTATATAACAGTATTAGCTAAAAGACAGGTACTTTAGGATAGAGACGGTTTTCTATTTAACAACCTGATGTTTTAGAACTGTTATTCAGAAATAACAGTTCGCAACACCACTTCTAAAAATAACAGTTTATGTAAAGGACATATAATCTATTAGGTAAAAGACACATACTTTAGGATAGAAACGGTTTGCTATTTAACAATTTGTTATTTTAGAACTGTTATTCAGAAATAACAGTTCGCAACACCACTTCTAAAAATAACAGTTTATGTAAAGGGTATATAACAGTATTAGCTAAAAGACAGGTACTTTAGGATAGAGACGGTTTTCTATTTAACAACCTGATGTTTTAGAACTGTTATTCAGAAATAACAGTTCGCAAAACCACTTCTAAAAATAACAGTTTATGTAAAGGATATATAATCTATTAGGTAAAAGACACATACTTTAGGATAGAGACGGTTTGCTATTTAACAATTTGTTATTTTAGAACTGTTATTCAGAAATAACAGTTCGCAACACCACTCTAAAAAATAACAGTTTATATAAAGGGTATACAACAGTATTAGCTAAAAGACAGGTACTTTAGGATAGAGACGGTTTTCTATTTAACAACCTGATGTTTTAGAACTGTTATTCAGAAATAACAGTTCGCAACACTACTTCTAAAAATAACAGTTTATGTAAAGGATATATAATCTATTAGGTAAAAAGACACATACTTTAGGATAGAGACGGTTTTCTATTTAACAAATTTGTTGTTTTAGAACTGTTATTCAGAAGTAGCAGTTCGCAACACCACTTCTAAAAATAACAGTTTATGTAAAGGGTATATAACAGTATTAGCTAAAAGACAGGTACTTTAGGATAGAGACGGTTTTCTATTTAACAACCTGATGTTTTTTAGAACTGTTATTCAGAAATAACAGTTCGCAACACCACTTCTAAAAATAACAGTTTATGTAAAGGGTATATAACAGTATTAGGTAAAAGACACATACTTTAGGATAGAGACGGTTTGCTATTTAACAATTTGTTATTTTAGAACTATTATTCAGAAATAACAGTTCGCAACACCACTTCTAAAAATAACAGTTTATGTAAAGGGTATATAACAGTATTAGCTAAAAGACAGGTACTTTAGGATAGAGACGGTTTTCTATTTAACAACCTGATATTTTAGAACTGTTATTCAGAAATAACAGTTCGCAAACCACTTCTAAAAATAACAGTTTATGTAAAGGGTATATAATAATCTATTAGGTAAAAGACACATACTTTAGGATAGAGACGGTTTGCTATTTAACAATTTGTTGTTTTAGAACTGTTATTCAGAAGTAGCAGTTCGCAACACCACTTCTAAAAATAACAGTTTATGTAAAGGGTATACAACAGTATTAGCTAAAAGACAGGTACTTTAGGATAGAGACGGTTTTCTATTTAACAACCTGATGTTTTAGAACTGTTATTCAGAAATAACAGTTCGCAAGACCACTTCTAAAAATAACAGTTTATGTAAAGGATATATAATCTATTAGGTAAAAGACACATACTTTAGGATAGAGACGGTTTGCTATTTAACAATTTGTTATTTTAGAACTGTTATTCAGAAGTAGCAGTTCGCAACACCACTTCTAAAAATAACAGTTTATGTAAAGGGTATACAACAGTATTAGCTAAAAGACAGGTACTTTAGGATAGAGACGGTTTTCTATTTAACAACCTGATGTTTTAGAACTGTTATTCAGAAATAACAGTTCGCAACACCACTTCTAAAAATAACAGTTTATGTAAAGGGTATATAACAGTATTAGGTAAAAGACAGGTATTTTAGGGTAGAGACGGTTTGCTATTTAACAATTTGTTATTTTAGAACTGTTATTCAGAAGTAGCAGTTCGCAACACCACTTCTAAAAATAACAGTTTATGTAAAGGGTATACAACAGTATTAGCTAAAAGACAGGTACTTTAGGATAGAGACGGTTTTCTATTTAACAACCTGATGTTTTAGAACTGTTATTCAGAAATAACAGTTCGCAAAACCACTCTAAAAATAACAGTTTATGTAAAGGACATATAATCTATTAGGTAAAAGACACATACTTTAGGATAGAAACGGTTTGCTATTTAACAATTTGTTATTTTAGAACTGTTATTCAGAAATAACAGTTCGCAACACCACTTCTAAAAATAACAGTTTATGTAAAGGGTATATAACAGTATTAGCTAAAAGACAGGTACTTTAGGATAGAGACGGTTTTCTATTTAACAACCTGATGTTTTAGAACTGTTATTCAGAAATAACAGTTCGCAACACCACTTCTAAAAATAACAGTTTATGTAAAGGATATATAATCTATTAGGTAAAAGACACATACTTTAGGATAGAGACGGTTTGCTATTTAACAATTTGTTATTTTAGAACTGTTATTAGTTAACTGTTAATTTAGTTACCACTTCTAAAAATAACAGTTTATGTAAAGGGTATACAACAGTATTAGCTAAAAGACAGGTACTTTAGGATAGAGACGGTTTTCTATTTAACAACCTGATGTTTTAGAACTGTTATTCAGAAATAACAGTTCGCAACACCACTTCTAAAAATAACAGTTTATGTAAAGGGTATATAACAGTATTAGCTAAAAGACAGGTACTTTAGGATAGAGACGGTTTTCTATTTAACAACCTGATGTTTTAGAACTGTTATTCAGAAATAACAGTTTGCAACACCACTTCTAAAAATAACAGTTTATATTATGGGATATAACAGTATTAGCTTAGTATTAGCTGTACTTTAGAATAGAGACGGTTTTCTATTTAACAACCTGATGTTTTAGAACTGTTATTCAGAAATAACAGTTCGCAACACCACTTCTAAAAATAACAGTTTATGTAAAGGATATATAATCTATTAGGTAAAAGACACATACTTTAGGATAGAGACGGTTTGCTATTTAACAATTTGTTATTTTAGAACTGTTATTCAGAAATAACAATTCGTAACACCACTTCTAAAAATAACAGTTTATGTAAACGGTATATAATAGTATTAGCTAAAAGACAGGTACTTTAAGGATAGAGACGGTTTACTATTTAACAATCTGATATTTTAAAACTGTTATTCAGAAATAACAGTTCTCAACACCACATCTAAAAAATAACAGTGCCCTACGCGTTAAAATAGATTACAACACTTGTTACTTATCGAAAAATAACAGATATTAAAATAACACTTTGTTGACTATGTCTTTTTAGAAATATACAGTCTTGTCCATACCTATTTTAAATTCTTTGTCGTTTTAAATTAATATCAATTGAAGATTATTACTAGACAAACACATAAGTTTATGATTTTTGATTAAGGTACTCTTTTAAGGTGTCCAAACGAGGACAACTACATTTTGGCGGTACCTTACTATAAAATGGCCGGCTTGAATCCTTTAAACGTCTTGAAAAGAGTGAAAACCCTTCAGGAACAGTGTAGCAAACAGGTACTTACACGATTATAATCGTTGTAAATCTGTGGTCTGTATTATATTTTTTTTAGACAACCAAAGGCTTGATGTACTACCTGAAATACACTTTATTGGAAATAAAAACCATCTACGATGCGGATAGATATTTCGGTACAAATTCTAGAAATAGTTTTTCGGAAGCCATGTTGGATCTTCTAGAAAGTCAAGGATATAGTGATTTGCCTAATTTGATCCTTAAAAGTAGAGTTTTGAGAGAGTACTCCACCGATAAACTTATAACGATATTAACTGAACGATGTTTAGAGTAAGTACCACAGTACCGTCGAAAAAAAAACGGCGTCATGTGGATATATTATTTTTTTAGGCCTACAAGTTTGTCAGAAAAATATCTGGCCTTGTGTATCCTGTACATACAGAAATGCAATAGTCAAAAAGCGGAAGATAATGTTCAGAAAATAACCAAAGAAAATTTGAGTAATTTGTTAATGGATAATTGGGAACTGTTATTCGAGACAACGTACGTGGCCCAGAATAACAGTAATAACAGGGTTCAGAAGGGTGCGATTAGTTTTTCTGAGTTGGCTGTACTATTGATCACGGTTTGTCCCGAAATTCTGTCGGATTTATTCGTTACTCTGATTATGGATAAGAAAGTTATCAATTTGAGCAAGACGATTAAGGTATTTGAGTTAGTTCTATAGGAATAGTATACAAATTGTAACATTTTAATATTAAAAATTTAGTACTTTTCATATTAAAAATGTACTAAATATCGTACAAAATTTTTAGGTTATCACATCCCTTGGGTGTCACATATATTGTGAATTTTAATGCAAAAAACATTTTTCAGGTGTTTCTCGAGTACTTACCTTCGAGTATCGGTAACGATAGTACTTTTGCCAGTACGGTACTACAGAAAACTTTGGAGTCGTTTTTTATTCGATATTTTTCAAAGCCGGAAAACCTGGATGTGTCTAAAATTATGTACGAAAAAGGGGCCACAGATGCCATGAAACTACTAGTCAGATCGTATTTATCCCAGCTACAGATACTACAGTTGAAGATGGAGCACGAAAAAATATGCGAAACCGTGCAAAACGAGTGCGTATTATACCGGGTGTTTTTTAAAAGCGGTTCACGTCTATAAGTTTTTTATTTTTTCAGATAAAAGGAGATTTTGTATGTATGTACCTGGCATAAATCAGGATTGATTGACGTATCAGTTTCGCTTACTTCCTGTTTCACCGGAAATGACTACAATTTTTCATTTTTAAACGGTACCCTCCGTTTTTTTTACTTTATTCGATAGATAATGACGTTCTGGATAGAATGACATATCGTATGTCAACTTTTATTGACATTCTCGCATAAAGAATGGTATTTTAAATTTCAATCTAGAGTGCCATGCTTGTGATAAAACCATATGTAATATAAAACCGCGAATATCTGCGAAACTGTTAAACTTTTTGAAACACTTTAAATACAAAAAATGTTCGTTTTATAATTCTCCATCTAACAAAAAAATAATATACAGGGTGTTTCATTAAAAAATTGAAATTGAGACGTGGATTTTTGAACATCCCGTACGATTAAAGATTACCATATTTGTTGAAAAGTAAGTACGGACCTACCAGAGTAAACACTTAGTATAGAGTCTTATATTTTTAATATGTTTTTTTAAAGGCCGAAAAATATCTATTTTTTATGTTAATATATTAACATAAAAATATTAATAATTAATTAATATTAATATCTCTGAAACCGTTGAAACAAATTTAATTAAAAATATTTTGATATTTTTTTCTTTGGCACCTTCGCCCTTTCGTCAAGATTAAATTTTTATATAAGTTAAAACTGACATAAAAAACAGGGAAAAAATACAAAATAGAGGAAATAAATAAAAATTTAAATAGTAAGTAACCGAGAACAATTGAATACGTCAATCAATCCTGATTTATGTCATATACATACATACCAAATCCCGTTTTTTTATCTGAAAATATAAAAAAAGTTATAGGGGCGAACTATACTTTTGCAAAAACACCCGGTATTATCATTTGGCATTGTTGCAGATCGAAAGATATCGAGTCAAACTATGATACTACTTCAAATTTGGACGAGATTGAAAAGGATAAAGATCAGGAAAAATTGCAGTACAATCGAATTTATAAAACGTACTTTAACGAAAAATCTAGTAGGCCCAAAGGAGATTATCTATTCTCCGAATTGCGATACGAATATTTAGAAAAAATGCCTCCGTTTCAGATCGATATAACAACAAAACTTTACGAAGTTTGCGTGGATGGGTTTCAACCTAGAACGACATCTAGCGGAAGCGCCGAAGCCGACATAATTTTGAAGAAAATTCAGGCCTTGTTATGCAGCAAAATTGTACCAAAACAAGTGATTATCGAGGTATAAACATATATACACATTTTTTGCTTTGAAATATACAGTTTGTAACACTATTTTTTCGATTTATTAAAAATGTACTAAATATCGTACAAAAATTTTAGGCAATTACATCCCTTGTGTTGAAATAGCCCTAAAAATTACCCCCTTAAATATTAGCATTATAGTCATTAATGAACAACCTGTATACGTTTGTTTTCTTAACTATCAAGCGATCGAAAAAAAAAACGGTGTCATAGGCGGCTGGGGAACGAAGATCGACGATAATTTTTTTTCTATGATTATTAGTGTTAAGTTTTATGTTATTTTTTAGTCAGTAAATGACGTCTAGTGCAAAATTACGTCTATTGTCGTTTTGCAGCCGTCTCTGACGCCGTTTTTTTCGATCATACAGTATAATAATATTTTTACTAACTTTTTTTTGACTTAAGTATTTTGTTGTAAATTTTACAGGTAAATGGTTTTTTGGCTTTGAACGAAAACCTGAGAGGGAGTGACAGTTTGAAGTCGATAACTATGGGAATTAATGATGCGGTTTTACTATTAATCGACGTATGTCCTCAGTGTTTACTACAATTTGCTAAGGTATATATTGTTTTTTACGCTTTATTTTTATAACCGAAACCACGTATTAGTCCTAAATATTTTTCAGATCACCTGAACTTTCGAATTAAAAATGTACTAAATTTTGTACAAAATTTTTAGGTAATCACATCCATTGTGTTAATTTTTCTTTTTTGGTCTACGTATTAATCTTAAATGTTTTTCGGATCACCTAAACTTTCGAATTAAAAATGTACTAAATTTTGTACAAACATTTTCGGCAATCACATCCCTTGTGTTAATTTTTGCTTCAAACGTATAATTATACATATTATTTTTTTATATTAAAAAATATTGATACTTTTATACTTATTTTTTTTGTACTGAATTTAGGACAGATTTACGCGCGGTGAAGAATGGAAATTCTTGATCGCAACCCTGCAATGGAAAATTCTGAAATTATCCCAGAAAGAAGACTTGAAAAGGATCTGCTTCTTTCACAGAAAAGTTTTACGAGGTGATTTTTTAAATACATATTTTTTTTACTTTTTTTGGTAATACCTGAATTTCTTTTTGTTCAGATATTCTGACACACGCCGCATCATCGTTTACACTAGATCAGCTTCAGTTGATGTTTCCTCAGAGGTTCAGCAAATCGCAGTCCACTGAGTTTGACAGTTATTACTGTCAAAAAACGACCACCAAAGACATTATATACGAGTGCGGCAAAAAGTGCGAGATTGATGGCGTTTTAATACAGGAAGACGTCGAAGTAACCAACGAAGATTGCGCGATTTTGAACGAGATACAGAACTACGACCCGTACATAAGTATGTGCAAAAATAATCAAAAAGCTAACGAAGTGAATAAGATGTTGACCAGTAAGGCGCAGCAACTGTTGAATACGTTAAATTTGTAAGTTTTAATGTAAAAGAATTTAATTACATTAAAGTAAAAAATCATATGTACAAGACTTGGTTTTTTTTTATTTTAATATAGAAGTATAGTCTTCCAACAAGAGGATAAACATGACAGTGACAGGTATACAGGTATGCCTGTCATTTTAATTAACGGGTGAAATGTATTTTCTGTCATTTCTTCGATGCCACCTGTCAAAATATTTCCCGATTGTTGCATAGACTATACAGGGTGGTCCGAACTGTATTCCGGAAACTGCAGCAGCATATTCTGCAGATAAAAATAAGTTAAAAATTCGTATAAATGTATGTCCTAAAATGCTTAAACTACATTCTAAATCAATTCGCTGGCCGAGTCGTACTTTGGCACGCAAGCTTATCTTATGTACTTCAGTGTACTCATTCACAACAAAATTCGACGCCAGAGTGCAAGTTGAAGTTGGATTGAAAGCTTGCAAGCTGCAAACTTCCACTTCAGCACGGAATTTTCGTTTGACAATTATGACAAGTTTGACATTTAAATTTTAATAATTATTTTGTTTGTGTCGTTGTTACAAGCCATTTTCCTGTGAAAAGTAAATAATTATTAAAAGAAAAATGAGTGAAGGACGCTATTCTTATTTTATTAGGACTTGTGGCTTTGCTGTTAAATAAAACGGCAATTATTGTTGCAGCTCAATAATTAGCTTGACCGAAAACCAAGGGGTTTTCCAAAGCCCAAAAAATAAGGTGTCCGACCCATATTAATGGCGAGAAAAAGTTTTGGGTGCTTGAGACACATTTTAGAAAAAAATCATCAATAAATGACGTTTTTGTTTCCATTTTTCTAAACATAAAAACTTGGAAAACCTAATTAACAACTGTCCCGGATTTTGACTCTTCCAAAATCAAAACCAACAACTAACCTAAAAAATGTCAGGCGAACGTTTAAACTCAGGGTTGCCACAAGAAAATTTTTGATTGTGCAGAACTTGACCATAAAAATGTGTAGCATTGTGTAGCAATCCATGACCAATAATTGTAAACTATCCAATAAGACCAAGAATAAGACGTAAAATCGCCAAATTTTAAAGCATAATTACGAGTCTCGATAAGAGCCTCACTTCCACTCGTTTGTATACGTCAATATATTCATTTCCCATTCCATTTCTTCTCATGTCAGCAAATATTGCAATGACTTCAAAATTGATGTCGCGAAACTAACGATTTTATGGAAAACATGTGGAAAAAATATAAATGAGTGCGTTGGACATTTCGGATATATGGATCTCGAACTCCCTGTCTTTCATGTGGGATATTTTCGTAGTATCATTGCAGTACTTCAATCGGCCGGTTAAAAAGTCTGTTCAAAAACTGTAAACAATTCAGGACTGTTTAATCGGCCAAATTTGTCCATAGAAACTGCAGTCCTTGCTGATATGGGAGGAAAAGTGAAATAGGAATTGAATATTATTCACGTATTCCAACGAGTGGACCGAACTACAGTGAAATTTGGCCTCATAATTTGGCCAAAGTACGTGTTATGTATTATTTAAGGAATTAAGCAATCCTGTCTATTTACCGTTTTTGATTCGACCAATAGATGACCGAAAATGATATTTGTCAGTTCAAAATTTAAAGTTCACTTGCGGCCTCTTTTAATGTAACTTAGATAACTTAAAAGCAAAAAAAAACACCTTTTGTCAGCTGATTTACTGTTCTGGTATTATTTTTTATAATAAATATGTAAATTCTCAAAATGTGTAGCACAGGCCATTGTGGTGTAGCTGTGCAGTCATGGAAGCAAATGTGTAGCAAAATACACAATTGTGTAGCTTGTGGCAACCCTGTTTAAACTAAAGATGGGCAAAAGTAACTGGTTTTTTGAATAACCGGTATTTTCCTCTAAAATAACCGGTTATTTAAAGGTAGTTTTTTTTTCATCAGTTAACCTAATAACCTTGCATTACGTTCAATAACCTATAGCCGGTTATTTTTTAAAAAATCGTACTTGTTTAAAACAAGTAACAATTAAATATTAGCTGTTTGAATCGTAAATTTCGAAGAAGCGAACGGCACGGATCTTCAGATATTACGACGATAACGGGAGAAGTCGCTCCCACTCCCAAAACGAAAATATATGACATCAAACATCAAATGTCAAAATTAAATCAGGCATCAGGCGAACCCTGATGATGATAATCAAAACAACGGCCGAATGGCCCTGACAGGTCAGGCCGTAAAACAAAGTACTAATGCCATAGACTACTACTAGCCACCAGTTAGCCAAGTGATACGAACCTAACTTCAAATAGATTCTCTAAATTCTATATTTAAATTTTAACCGACGGATTTTCAACGGTTCTTCAAAAGTTTTCCATGGTTTCGCCCAGTTTCACCCACGTTTCGCCGTAAATATATTTTATTTGTAGTTTGAAGTCTCTCTTGAAGCTTAGACTAAAGAATACAAAATTGAAGTTCAAGTAATGAATGAAGATAATAGTTCATTAACTATTCATTCAGTCTCCTTATTTTTCTTTGGTATTTGATTGTAGTTATTAGGATTAAAATAACTTGGTTGTAGATTGTAGAACTTGTGAGTTGTGTGGTTTATTTGAACGTTAAGTAATTACTAGTTTTAATATCATATCCATGTCTACTCAAAAAAGTGAGGTTAGCATTTTTATTTAAATTCATTTTGTACATATACATACTTACATTGCTACAATCTCTATTTAATCATGCGATTTAACTAAGTTTATTATCTAAATTTGAAGTAGACCTATGGAGTGTAGAGGTAAGTAAACCTATAGGAAAACTAAATATTTAGTTTTGCTAGGTTAGGTTATTTGAATAACCGGTTAATTTGTGTCGATTAATTTTGTCAAGTTATTATTTTTTAAAGATAATTCCGGTTAACCTATAACCGGTTTTTTACCAATAACCGCCCATCTCTAGTTTAAACACGCATGCGCAAAATTCGAATTGAAATTTGTTGTGAATGGTTAATTTCGTGCCGACTTTAACGTCGAAGTGCCACTCGGCCAGCGAATTGATTTCGAATGTAGCTTTAGTCTCGGAAATACAGGGTGTAAAAATTTCATTTTTATTTCGATTTTTTCCAAATAATTTCTGAAATAACGTCTATATTTGGATGAAAATTGGTATCTGGGAGTTTTTTGACATGAGAAATTTGATTTTGATGTCAATATGATTCCTATTTGTAGGGGGGGGGGCACCTACATGTGTTTTAACGGTTTTGAAGAGTAATAACTTTTCATTCGTACCTGTATGAAAGCACTGAGTAAAAAAATATACATTTCTGTGATTTTTTACGTAAAAAATGTCTCGGTAAATATCGCTAGGAGTAACCTTTCTCAAAATATTTAGAATAGAAATAGTCGATACATGTCATTATTGACAAAAAAATAAACACGTTTAGTAAGGCGAGTTCTCACTTGTCACTGACGCAGTCTGACTGATTCAGTGACACTGAACAAATAATGAACGTCAGAACCTTTGAATAAGAAGACTAAGGAAGGAGCATAATGCTATCCATGTATTCATGCATGGTGGGCGGAAAAGCCACCATAAAAGCTCTCTAGGTTGGGGATCCTTGACAGTTCTGTTTGACGATTCATTTGACACATTTGAATTTGATTTGAAATTTTGTGGATTTGTCAGTCTTTACGGAGCTTATTTTATGTTATTTATTATTTATTCTACTACTGATAGTTGTATAAAGGTAGTAAATCTAGATAGAAATTGTGGCAGAACTTAAATTAACAGTGACACTATCGCGATTTATCGAAAAAGACTCTAAAATACCGTATGATCGAAAAAAAACGGCGTCCAGTTGGCTGGGAAATGAACATCAATGACATTTCCCATAGTAAATCTAGATGGAAATTGTGGCAGAACTTAAATTAACAGTGACACTATCGCATTTATCGAAAAAGACTCTAAAATAGTTGGTTGTGTAGCGTGCGGTAGATCTCGGCAAAAATTGAGTGAAATAATGGAACAACTTTTCGCTAGTAAGTGACTATAGGTATAATATACATACGTGTAGTAAACCGATCATTTATGAAATTCACTTAAATTAACTAAATTATATATTTTTCTTGCATTTTAGCTTTTATTTATTACTTGTCAAAGATTTAATGTCAAAGAATTTAGATATGTTAATTTGACTTACCTGCTTCAGTAGCGTATCGGATGTTTGTGTTAATAAATACTTATTATAACTTATCTATTTTTATTACAATTATATATTTTTATAACAATTTTAATAACTACCAACATTTATTCACAACGTAAAATAAAACAACAAATTATTGAGTCTACCCCACGTCTACCCTACATCATAGTTTTACATTTTTTAAATAAAATTAGAACGACACTGATAAACCGGAATTTAAGTCGGCCATATTTGAGGCCCATCGCGGTGTACCTAAGATTTTTGATATGCTCCTTCCTTAGTCTTCTTATTCAAAGGTCAGAACATATTTTCATGTTAAATGATCAGTGATCAGTACATTCGTACTTTCAGTTAAAGTGAAAACCAGTTCTACTTTTTTTCATTTTTGACTGATCATTATCGAATAATGAATAGAAACTGAAGCGTGAGAACTACATTTTCGTGATTTGTTCAGTTTACAAGTTAAAGTTAATTAATTCTTTTAATATAGTTTCACTAGCACTCCGTTTATTTCTTCGCAATATCCAGGATCTGACCCACCACCTACGACGTTTTCTTCTTTTCTGATTTACCAGAATATTCTGTACCTAATTAATTGCTAATATTGTAAACAAACATCGCGAACACCTGGTTTCAATTTTGTTTTAACCATATGTCTACGAAATCACCACGTTAAAATGATTGGAACTGAATACTGAATGTAGCAAAACATGAAACGTGTGACTACAATCGTTGTTTTTTATTTTTCTGCGTCAGCGAAACTGACAAGTGAGAACCCGCCATCAATTTGGGAAATTTTAATCTTTAAAAGATTAAGAAAAATTTCGCACAAAAACATTTCAAATATATGAGTCTAATAACTATTTAGTCAACATGTTTAATTTGTGTCAATGATGACAGGTATTGATAATTTCGATTCCAAATATCTTGAAAACCATTACTCGTAGCGATTTTTCCTAAGAGACCTTTTTAACGCAGAAAATGTCGTAAATGTATATTTTTTTACTCAACAGTTTTATACAGATACGGACGAAAAGTTATTTCTCTTCAAACCAGTTAAAAAATATGTAGGTGGCGCCCCCTACAAATAGGAGTCATATTGACATCAAAATCAAATTTCTCACGTCAAAAAACTCCCAGGTACCAATTTTCATCCAAATATTGACGTTAGTTCAGAAATTATTTGGAAAAAATCGAAATAACAATGAAACTTCTACACCCTGTATCTCCGAAACTAAGCATTTTAGGACATACATTTATACGAACTTTTTTACTTACTTTTATCTGTAGAATATACTGCCGAAGTGTTCGGAACACAGTTTGGACCACCCTGTATAATAAGGTATAAGTAAAAAATATTAAATAAACGGTAAGTAGTTCATTTTTCAGTCTTTAATATATTAAATTACATTTTCAACAATTTTAGAGTATTTAAAGTGTATAAGTAGTATAAATACGGCTAAAAGATATAACTACTTGAATTTTTAGCAATCACAGTGAAATAGATACTACTTTAAATATAATAACATACTAAAAAAACTTACTTTTTTATTAATAACATTTAAAAAGTACACTCCAAAAATCTTACTATAAAATATGTAACTGTATGCCCTTTCAAGTTCATAGCTTTTTTTAGCTAAAACTATTCAGTTAGATCAAGATTATTAATCTTGAATATTATCGAAAAAACACACATATATACTATAACAATTTCACAGCACTAAATAGAAACACTGGATTTTCAATGGAAATGAAATCAAAAAGATGGATTATTGATACTATTTTTCCATCGTTTTTCAATACAGACATCACTGGGCATCTTCACTACACCTTAACATATGCAAAACCCATTCTTCCTTACTGATACTTGATGGTATTTAGTATTTTTGGCTATCAAGATTATTTGCACTATCTTCCCGTAGATTGTCATTTTCTTCAACACAGGGTGTTTCTTTTAAACTGTACACTGTTTTAAGACAATTATTTTATCAAGTTGAATTCGGAAACGGTTCAACTTTTTGTGATCAACTATTAAATGATCTTGAATTCGTACTATGGTACTGGTGGACTAATATACTAATAATGAGTTGTTACGAACGATGTGGTACGACGGAAGGTACTAATTTTTCCGCTGGTATCAACAACCGCACCGGGTTTCCGTTTTTTTTTGGCTCACCTTGAAACCACAGCCGGTACCACCGGTACAGACGTTCACGGTCATCCGCGAATGAGATCTTATTAATATCTCGGTACTATTTTCATTAATTAACCCGAAAAATTCGGTGCTTTTTGGAAAATACCATGATATATCTCTGAAAAAATTTAGTTTTTATTTAATTATTTCTTAAATTGATTTCTGAATAATATTAATATCTACAACAGTGTAGAAGACTATCTTTTTTTAAATTCGCATATTTTTTCTTGATTTGAGGTTCCGTGTGAATACGGATACGGATATGTAACGTAGAGAACCAGAATATGACAAAAAAAAACAAAATAAGTGGAACCCCCTCTATGTTTCTCGGACTTTCTTTCAAAACATATTCTGATAGAATATGAAATTCTATATGAAACAAAAGTATAATTTGAGTTGTTTCAGCCTTTTACTAATATTTTTTTAAACTGTATTTTCCTGACATAGAACTCTACCTTGAATTAATACTAAAATACATGTAATTATAAAAACAACGATAGAAAATAATGTATATATAAAGTTTACAAAAAAAACTATTATTAATTTTTATAATAAAATAAATGTTAGAAGATCTTGAGCAATTTATTGAAAGAAAATTTGTAAAAATATATTTTAGTTTAAAATTTTTTTGTGTTTCATATTTATACCGGGTGCGTCTCAAAAGTGGCTCACCCCTAAAACTTTTTTATTTTTTCAAAAAAAAAAAACGAGATTTGGTATGATAGTACCCTATGATCGAATAAAAACGGCGTCAACGATGGCTATGAAATGAAGATCGCTGTCATTTTATATGTAAAATTATATGGGAAATGTCATCGATCGTCATTTCCAAGCCAACTGGACGCCGTTTTTTTTCGATCATACGGTACCGTAAAATGGGGTGAATAGAAACAGTTTCGTAGGCTATTAGCGATATACCGGTTGATAAAAATGTGGTATTATGTTCCCGAATATTTTAAAACATGGGTCTTTGTTTGTTCTTTGCGTATACATATGTATAATTTGATTTTTGAAAAATATGCATATAAATATTAAATAAAAATAACTTTTGTGTTTCTATTCACCTGCTATTCGGGAGAATAGAAACACACATTGATGTTAAGGTTTTTATCTATTCTATTTCCAACAAGGTGATTAGAAACAGTAAATTATTACATATTTAAGTAGGTTTAACAATAATTAACAATACATATAATATAACAATTTATATGTACCGGCTTATGTATTACTTTAAAAATAAATATTTTATTTATAAAGTTTTCGCGCCATACAAAATAGGTGATAAATCGATCTCACATTTATTGATCAGCTGATTGACAGAAACAGTGCTGCCACAGATAAAAATATAGTTTTTACATTTTATTGTGTATTACCAATGATAGAAAAATTAGATATGTCGACTCTTTTTACTTTGAATATTTTTAATCGTGATTTGATTTTTTTCAGAAATTTTGTTTCTATTCACCCCTATGTTTCTATTCACCCCATTTTACGGTATATGACAAATTAGGAATGATTGACGTGTTCAATTGTTTTCGGCCATTTCCTGTTTCACCGGAAATGACTAAACTTTTGATTTTTAAATGGCACCTTCGGTATTTTTTAGCCGACCATACCAACACCCAAGTAGCATTTTCACGACTTGCGACCACATGTTTACTGGATTAGTTACAAAAAATAGTTAGCTCCCTATCTTGGGTATTAAAATAAATTTAAACGTTTTTATGACGTTGTGCCGACGTTGGACTAGTACTACAGCAAAGTAGAAGCTTCTGCGACGTCGAATAAACGTTGTCTTGTAACCTTTTTTGCTTAAGTGATCTTTAGGTGATTCGGACAACGTAGTTACAACGTTGGACAATATAGAGTTTTCCGACGTCAGTTTCAGGACCTATTCCAACGTTAATGCAAACGTCGTCTGTTTTACTAATTCCAACGTTGTTTAGATTTCCTTATTCTTACGTTGGTAGGACGTCTGAGTCACTACCTTTTTCCAACTGTATTGAACCATAACCTTAAATCTTAAATTTTCACTTCATTGTTCTGTTCAGTCAGACAGCTCAGTGCTGCTTTTTGTTTTTTATAAAAAACTTAATTAAAATGGAACATAAGAAAGGTACATATAAAACTAAATTTAAATATACATCGACATATATTACCGATAGTTATCCACTCCCTCGTTTATTTAGATTATAGAGGGCGGCACAAGCTAGACTATAGGATTTATCCCAAATTAGGCAATCTTGCGACTAGTATACTACCTGTTAAAGGCCGAACTGCGACTTTATTAGTCCAGTATGCGACTACTCGAACTACTCCATCTTAATCTATAAAACAACAAAGTGAAAGCAGCCATGTTGTTAAATAAGAAAATGTTTCGTTCCTACAATAGCAATTCCTGCCTTTTGAATACATTAACTTGAAATATTTGACCCTAAAAAACACGCGGAAACAATTTTTTCGACTGCGAATAAATTATTCTCATTTTACTAAAAAAAATTCAAGAAAATTTTTAAAACTTCTTTAATTTTAAGGCCCATTAGTATTTTTCAAAATAGAAACAATACATTTATCAATAAAGTTATTTGCGTTTAACTTTTTTGCCTTGGGTAACGAGTTACAGAGTCGGTTAAAGTGTTTCAATAATTGTGATCTTCAAACATCCTCCACACTTAAATACTTTTGTTTTGTTTTCCTTCACTGCCATCTGACATATGTCTCTAACTAAATCATAAAAATAATATTTTTACCATAATTATCCGAATTTAGGATAAAACGCGACTTGGACGCCATATTTATTTTATTTTTGCCATATTAGTACTAAATTAGGCTGCTAGCCAACGTCGGTATCCAACGTCGTTTCGAGCCAAAAATTATTCTCCAAACTAGTGCAGACTAGGGTTGACACGAGGTTGTGCCGACGTTGCGCCCCGACGTTTGGTCGCGTGACACAACGTTGTCCCGACGTCCAAATGCTGCTTGGGCAGGTATGGTAGGCTATTAAAAGATCGGCAAAAAAAAGTTTTTTTAATTTCACTCAAAATGAGTTATTTGAAAGGAACTGCCTACAAACTTTTTTTTAACATATTTTAGTATGGGCGCCGCGCCCGGAGGTACGTATATCCCTGCCTATATTAAATATATAATATATAATATTAAATATAGTTATACCAATATATTACCACAAATATAGGTGTAAGTGTGCTTTTTTTGGTTAAAGGATATAAGCCTGGTTAATCGTGATGCCTCGTTAACTATACCAAATGAATAGTCGGAAATTTTGAAAGAATTTTGTTGAAATTTACCGAACTCTATAAAGAAAATATGTCCTTTATTATATTAAAAAATTGTTTTGATATGGATTTCTATAAAATTTTCCGTAAATTATACGTTCAGTAACGAAGTAGGCCAAGCATTAATTTATTGGGACGATCTTTAACATAAAATAGGATTTTAATACCGAGTAACAACTTTTAATAATTAAACACTAACTATACTAATTTGTTTACTCGTTTTTGTGGTATATTCGTAACATAATGTATAAATTATAATAATTTAGGAAGGATAAGTTGTTTAGAGAGAAAAAAAAGCATTATGAATGCTGGAAAAATTAGTTTACTTCCTCATTGCATGTTTGTGACGAGTTTGTGACCTTAATGTTCCTTTTTTTTTGTATATTTTTGTCATAAATTCTAGAACGGGTTTTTACTTAATTATTAACTTAAGTCGTAATTTAATGTAGATTTGCGTCAGTGCGTTTGAATTTTTTTTTATATAAACTTTGTGAGTAATAACTAAGCGTTTGTACAAACATTAGGATGTTACATTAATAATATATGGAAAAAATATCCCCATGGATTAAAATTGAAACGTTTTGGGTTATTATTAATATATTTTTCAAAGCTAAATACAAACTCGTGTTTCTTACACAGATTTGAACAAAATTCCCTGAAATGGGGTTGTCTGTCCCTTGACTTGTCTTAATATTACAAACATTTCAGATCAAAGCAAGATATATTCTGAAAGAATATGAAATTCTGCATAGGACAAGTATAGTTTGAGTTGCTTTTTAGTATTTTTAAGAAATCAGACTATCTATACAGATTTGTGAGATGATTGTAGAAAACTCGAGCTATACTCAAAGTTTCAAATATTTTCTTAAAGTACTATACATATCCTAAAAGTACATTAAATGTTTTATATTCCCTGTAAAATTCATTTATTTTCAAGCATTATTAATATTTTTTTTAAGCTAAATACAAACTCATGTTTTTTCCACAGAATTAGACAAAATTTTCGAAAATGGGGTTGTCTCTCCCTAGTACTGCCTTAATATTACTAACATTTCAAATCAATGCAAGACATATTCTGAAAGAATATAAAATTTTGCATACGACAAGTATAGTTTGAGTTGTTTCAGACCTTTATTAATATTTTTTTAAACGGTATTTATAAGAAATGAGAAAGTTTAGTCAGATTTCTAAAACGATTGTTGAAAACTCGGCCTACACTCAAAGTTTACAATCTTTTCTCTCAGTACTATACATATCTTAAAAGTACATTAAATTTTGTATATTCCCTGTAAAATGCATGTATTTTGAAGTATTATTAATATTTTTTTTAACTAATTACAAACTCATGTTCTTTCCACAAATTTAGACGAGATTTGCGGATATTGGGTTGTCTCTCCCTAGAATTTTCTTAATATCACAAACATTTCAGATCAAAGCAAGATATATTCTGAGAGAATATGAAATTCTGCATACGATAAGTATAGTTTGAGTTGTTTTAGATCTTCACTGATATTTTTTTAAATGGTGTTTTTAAGAAACCAGACTATCTAGACAGATTTGTGAAATGGTTGTAGAAAACTCGAGCTACACTCAAAGTTTGAAATATGTTCTTAAAGTACTATACATATCCTAAAAGTACAATAAATTTTGTATATCCCCTGTAAAATTCATTTATTTTGAACCATTATTAATATTTTTTTTTAAGCTAAATACGAACTCATGTTTTTCCACAGATTTAGACAAAATTCCCGGAAATGGGGTTGTCTCTCCCTAGTACTGTCTTTAAATTACTAACATTTCAAATCAATGCAAGACATATTCTGAAAGAATATAAAATTCTGTATACGAGAAATATAGTTTAAATTGTTTCACACCCTTAATAATATTTTTTAAACAGTAAAAACATTATAAACATAAAAGTACTCTACTAAATTATACACTATACACTAAAAGACCTTAAGTTTTTTCTATATTGGAAAATATTATATACAAAATAAAATAAAATTCCATAAAATTTTACGTTGTCAGAAGACAGATATAACATAATGAAGAACCTTAAAGATATTTTCCACAAAATAATCTTTAAAAAATACTACAATAAATGGAAATCTCGATACCGTCATGGTCATTTGATACATTTTTAATATGTAATGATGTAAACAAACCTTGAAAGATCTTGTAAATTTCATTATCAAGATCAAGATGGCTGTGAAAACCAATGGGTTAGTCATACTATTGATTATTAATTATGGCATTAATACATTTTTTCGATTTGCCATATATTATAACGCGGTTTCACTTTTAATAATAAAAAAAATCTTTCACTTGTAAAGACAATTCGGGGACATACTGTATATATTTTTACCTGTCCTAAAACTGGTGTTTTCCGATTTGTAGTACTTTTCCACAATGGTCACAAAAATAACTGACCTATCCCAATTAAAGAGATAGTACTTGAAAGGTTGTAAAAGAGGTTGAACTTGGTACTGTCTACCTGAAGGCTACAGTTACACAAAAAATATGTATATTTTTAATATACTCCTAGTATATCAATCACTATTAATTATTATAATTATGTGAATATTCGATTTTGTTTACAGAATTTTTGGTAATCTCAATATGTAAGAAACTATCATATAAAATTATAAGATTTTACTACAAAAATATGTATTCTCCATAAAAAGTCATGGACCAAAGTTGTTTTTTTAATGATACACCCTATATATTAATTGAATTTCGGCTTCTAGAAAAAAATAAAGGTTTTATATTTCATTGAAGAAGCATATATGACCTAAAATATTTTATAGTGGGTTTTTGCCATATTTAATAGTGATGTCGATTTTCGATTTTACTTTTCGATGACGATTGTACTTTTGATTACTGGTTACTAATCATTACTTGCCTACTAAGTAATCATTTCAAATATCCGTTACTTTGATTACTATGATTACATTTTACTGATTTTGGAACTGCTGTCAATTTTGTCAACTGCTGTCAACCATTGTGTCTAATTTCACCTGCTTATGAGACATATTTTGGAAAATAAATTCTTAGTACACAGGTTTGTTAGAACCATTATTACAATTCTTTGTACTAATATTCAAAAGTTCACTTGTATAAAATTTCACCCCTAATTTCACCCTCTTAGGGGATGAATTTTAATTTTTTTTTTTCGTATCTGAGCATTTACTTTCATCACTTAAGGGCACAATATTCTATGCAAATTTTCATACATACAAATAAATTTTTTTTTTCTGAACATACACCTCTAATCTCACACCACTAAGAAGGGATTTTGGAAAAGGCGAATTTCTAAATATCGCTCTTTAGTGCTCAGTTACGTTACCTAAGGAACTTCTACGCAAAATTTCATACTTCTAAAACCCATTTTAACAAATTTTTGAGACAACTTTCGCCTCTTATTTTACCCTCTTAGAACCCTTTTTAAAAAAATATATACAAAATTTCACCACCAGTTTTACCATCGCTTCTCAGGGCTCAGTTATGTCACCCAAGCCTCTGTGCAATATATTATACTTTTAAAAGCGATTTTAACAAATTTTTGTACAAATTTTCACCCCTAACTTTACCCTCGTAGTGGATAAATTTCCAAAAATCGGGTATCCACTTTTGTCACTTAAGAATCTCTGCAACTTTTTATGCAACCCCTTAGCGGCCGAATTTCCAAAAATACCCTCTTAGTGCTCACTACATCACTAAAGGAACACATTTGCCAAATTTCGTGTTTCTATGTCAAGCAGTTTCGGCTGTGCATTATTATTATCATTATTATATTTTCAAAGAATTCGCATTTGATTACATTTACAATACTATGTAAACTGTTAGATAAAAAGTGGTTATTTATTTATTCAATAAATGTTTGTTAGTTATATTTTACTAGTTTTAGCAAGAACAATTATTCATTGCCCTATTTCAAAATTAAAAATCTAAAATTTTATTTCTGTTAATACCCCACTTCATATAATCTACTAAAGCGTGGTATCCATAGACTTAAAATAAAATATAGACTGAGCATCTCATTCATAAATAGCTGGAACATGCGGTCAGACAATGTCTTGTTATTGTTTTGGGTTATAACGAGTGCGACACGAGCGATAGATAGTTTGTCTCTGTCGTAACGGTCGTTCCCTGACGACTCTGCCGAGAAACACAACACTGTCTTTCATTTCTCAAGTACACCTGAACTCTCCGTATCATAGCCGGGTAATTTTTTTATTTTAATGAAGCTATAATTAAATTAAAAATATATCGTTTTTAAACTTTTTTATATTTTATTAAGATTTAGGACAGATTTTTTAAATAAAAGTTTAGAAAAAACGTCTTAGAGTCCAAAAAGGATAAAAATAATAAAATACACGTTAGAAAAGAAATTTTATAATCGAAATTACGTAATTTTTGAAATTAATAATAAATTATTAATTTTAGTCAAACATTTACAACCCCTGATATTAATCAACACAGGATCTATTCCACAGATATAATAGAATCGGCGACAGGGAGAGAAAAAAAAATATGATTGTTGTAACTTTTTTTCTGGTTAAGTGATGTCTTATTATGTAAATTAGAGAAAACATGAATCTGTTCCATTAAAGCAAGGAAGGTGATAGGAAGTGGATAAAATGAAAACTACATTTATTTAACTCGGTACTGTCTTTGTTATACCGGGTGCGTCCCAAAAGTGGCTCATCCCCCAATAATTTTTTTATATTTTCAAATAAAAAAAACAAGATTTAGTATGCTAGTATATGACATAAATTAGGATTAATTGAGGCATTCAATTGTTTTTGGTCACTTCCTGTTTCACCGGAAATGACTATAACTTTTAATTTTTAAACGGCACCCTCGGTATATTTCTACTTTATTCGATAGAAAATGACACTCTGGGTAGAATAACATATCATATGTCAACTTTTGACATTTTCGCATATGGTTTAATTGTAATTGTAACACGCGGTTCATAACGACAATTTGACTCGAAATACCAAGTGTGTGGTATCAATATATTCATAAAAAAATGCTTTTTCCAAATATGCTAATGAGTCACCCTTGTTCCATTTGAAAAAATATGAATGACATATGTATGATTAAAAATACGATTTGTACATCTTTTAACCGGCCTAGACACGACACGAAACCTATTAGACGATCAAAACTATTTTCCAAGGCTCCTTGATTAAAACCTAGTGTTTTTAACAACACCATGGCACCCTGGATTGAAATTTAAAATACGATTTGTTTTTAAGCGACAATGTCAAAAGTTGACATATGATATGTCATTCTATTCACAGTGTCATTTTTTATCGAATAAAGTAGCAATATACCGAGGGTGTCTTTAAAAATCAAAAGATGTAATCATTTCAGTGAAACAGGAAGAGACCAAAAACAATTGAATACATCAATAAATCCTAATTTCTGTCATATACCTACTAACATACAAATCTGGTTTTTTTTTATCTGAAAAAAATAAAAAAGTTATAGGGGTTGAAACGACCCGGTATATTAAAAAATATTGTTTCATAATATCATTTTAAAAATCTTGTATGTTATTTTAGACTCTGAAGATAATTTTAGAATAAACCGGAATATATTTGTAATAAAAACATTATTAATTATTAACAGGGTTATAATTATGATTTTGTTACAATGTAAGTAAGTAAATAATAGTAATGTAAGAGAAAAAAATCAGATTTTACATTTTACTAAAATATTATCTAAATAAGCGCTTTTCTACCACAACGCCACTGACTCCTAATGGGTAAATTGAGAGTTGCCTACCGGTCGAAAGTCGTTTCAAGACTTAAATGGATTATTTAAGTCAAATTTCTTGCAAATTTGGCACTGGCGAACCATATTTTATAGTTCTTGAACAGAAAAAATCAATAAAATAAACACTTAAGGACTACAAGCTAAGAAAATGCGTTAATACAGCCGGGGACATAGCGGCAACAAAGCTTTACCGCACACGCGACGAGTACTACAAAGGTAATAAATGAATGAATAGGCTCCCTCGCCTCTAATCGGTGTTGTCATATTGTAAAGAACTTATCCTTTTTAAACAGTATCCGACTTATAATTTAGTAGTATAAGGACTATTTAATACATCTATGGAATATTAAAACCTACTTTATTAAAATGTAGTATTAATATCTCAATATATGTGTATAACAAGAAAAAAAAATATTGATAATATTAAAGACGTGACAACATAGGCTGGATGAGGAAAGCTCGGTCGACTGTACCCAGAAGTAAACATGTGTACAAAAAAGATTGTTTGACCGCGTTGAGATGTAAATAGTGTAGTCTATATTTTATTTTAAGTCTATGGTGGTATCCTATTTTTAACCTCCTGTATATTATATAATTTCTTTCATGTTTATTTTTTCAATCTTTAAAAATCATTACTAAATGAAAAGAAATTTCACAATATTTAATAATCATTTTTATTTTGAAGTATGTATAATTTTACTTTTTGATTTAACACTATAGGAAATATTATTTACACTTTACACAGTACTTAACCCTAACAGGAATTCATATAAATTTAAGTAGTAATGTATAATCTACATATATTTACTGATCACAGATGAGATTCAAGATATACAGGGTGGTCAAAAATATATGTATAAAAGTTCGTACACATTCGGGCCTCGTTTTGGAGATACGGGGTAGTGAACTTTCTTCTTTTTTGGGCACAGAGTAGGATTTTAACAACGCAAAAATTACTGTGAAAGAAGCGATAGTCTTTTAAACGAAAAACAGAAGAGGCTTTTTTAATACAGTCATATAAATAAATGTATTGGAAATTTATTCGCGACCAAACTTCAAAAGAAATTATTTGGAAAAAATCGAAATAAAAATGAAACTTCCACACCCTGTATCTTCTAAACGAAGCGTTTTAGGACATGTACCTTTTTTACTTATTTTTATCTGCAGAATATAACACCCAAAGAAAATAATAAAAAATATCACTGAATGTCTTTAAAATTGACCAATCATTTTACTAAACGTTTATAAATTTTATTATTCTATAGTGCATTTTTTTCTACAATTTTTTCGTGTTCTTCTTTAGTACTCTCCTTTTTCACAAAATATTCCTGGATTTCCTCCAGAGTTTTACCTCTGGTCTCTGGCAAAAAAATGATTACAAATATAGTTCCAACTACGGCCATACCTCCGTAAAAGAAAAACACTCCGTAGGCGTTCATACTTTCCATCATAGTAGGGTACAATTTCACCGTTATAAAAAACAGAAAGTTACAGCCTGCACCAAAACCCAAGTGGCAGGCACACCTCTTATATTTCCGATATACTAGAAGATAATGCAAAAGGTATAGGGTAGAATCCCATGGTACTTATAAAGAAATACAGTATCAATAAAGACAGAGGAATCAGAGTCAGTTTTTTCTCCAACTCTTCACTGATTAGTCCTTGTTTGATACATAAAATATAACTACCCAGAGTCAGCATACAGATTGACATTCCTGTCCCTGATACAATACTGAGCGGTCTTCTACCGTAATGCTTGCTGGAGTAACTCAGCAATAACATAGCTACAAGTCGGACTGTAGCTATCAAAACTATCGTTATGTAAGCATCCAGCTCTATTTTAGCTCCCTGAACTATATCGATTGCATAGAACATTATAACGAAAATTCCTGTGAATTGCTGGAAGAAGAAATAGGTGATGACTAAGAAGAATGGTTTAAAGAAACTTTTTTTCATCCGGAGTTTGACTTTTTGGTGAATTGTTGATAAAGTTTCTTATTTTCTACTTTTACTTATTCTTATCTGCATAATAAACCACCCTGTACATAAAATACTTAGTTAATCAGCCGCAAAAGAAGTAAATATAAAAGAAAATAATAAAAATATCACTGAATGTCTTAAAATTGACCGATCATTTTACTAAACCGTAATAAATTTTATTATTCTATACTGCATTTTTTTCTACAATTTTTTCGTGTTCTTCTTTAATACTCTCCTTCTTCACAAAGTATTCCTGGATTTCCTCCAGAGTTTTACCTCGGGTCTCTGGCAAAAAAATGATTACAAATATAGTTCCAACTACGGCCATACCTCCGTAAAAGAAAAACACTCCGTAGGCGTTCGTACTTTCCATCATAGTAGGGTACAATTTCACCGTTATAAAAAACAGAAAGTTACAGCCCGCACCAAAACCCGCGGCAGTACCTCTTATATTTCCGGGATATACTTCAGAAGATAATGCAAAAGGTATAGGGTAGAATCCCATGGTACTTATAAAGAAATACAGTATCAATAAAGACAGAGGAATCAGAGTCAGTTTTTTCTCCAACTCTTCACTGATTAGTCCTTGTTTGATACATAAAATATAACTACCCAGAGTCAGCATACAGATTGACATTCCTGTCCCTGATACAATACTGAGCGGTCTTCTACCGTAATGCTTGCTGGAGTAACCCAGCAATAACATAGCTACCAGTCGGACTGCAGCTATCAAAACTATCGTTATGTAAGCATCTAGCTCTACTTTAGCTCCCTGAACTATATCGATTGCATAGAACATTATAACGAAAATTCCTGTGAATTGCTGGAAGAAGAAATACGTGATATTCTCAAGAAGAATGGTTTAGCAACTTTTTTTTTCATCCGAGTTTGACTTTTTGGTGAATTGTTGATAAAGTTTATTTTCTACTTTTACTTATTCTTATCTGCATAGTAAACCACCCTGTACATAAAATACTTAGTTAATCAGCCGCAAAAGAAGTAAATATAAAAGAAAATAATAAAAATATCACTGAATGTCTTAAAATTGACCGATCATTTTACTAAACCGTAATAAATTTTATTATTCTATACTGCATTTTTTTCTACAATTTTTTCGTGTTCTTCTTTAGTACTCTCCTTCTTCACAAAGTATTCCTGGATTTCCTCCAGAGTTTTGCACTGGTCTCTGGCAAAAAATGATTACAAATATAGTTCCAACTACGGCCATACCACCGTAAAAGAAAAACACTCCGTAGGCGTTCATACTTTCCATCATAGTAGGGTACACTTCACTGCTAAAGTTAAACAGAAAGCCACAGCCTGCACCAAACCCGCAGTACCTCTTATATTTCCGGGATATACTTCAGAAGATAATGCAAAAGGTATAGGGTAGAATCCCATGGTACTTATAAAGAAATACAGTATCAATAAAGACAGAGGAATCAGAGTCAGTTTTTTCTCCAACTCTTCACTGATTAGTCCTTGTTTGATACATAAAATATAACTACCCAGTGTCAGCATACAGACTGACATTCCTGTCCCTGATACAATACTGAGCGGTCTTCTACCGTAATACTTGCTGGAGTAACTCAGCAATAACATAGCTACCAGTCGGACTGTAGCTATCAAAACTATCGTTATGTAAGCATCTAGCTCTACTTTAGCTCCCTGAACTATATCGATTGCATAGAACATTATAACGAAAATTCCTGTGAATTGCTGGAAGAAGAAATAGGTGATGACTAAGAAGAATGGTTTAAAGAAACTTTTTTTCATCCGGAGTTTGACTTTTTGGTGAATTGTTGATAAAGCTTATTTTCTACTTTACTTATTTCATTCTGCATAATAAACCACCCTGTACATAAAAAATACTTAGTTAATCTCGCTGCAAAAGAAGTAATATAAAAGAAAATACTAAAAATATCACTAATGCCTAAAATTGACCGATCATTTTACTAAACCGTAATAAATTTTATTATTCTATACTGCATTTTTTTCTACAATTTTTTCGTGTTCTTCTTTAGTACTCTCCTTCTTCACAAAGTATTCCTGGATTTCCTCCAGAGTTTTACCTCGGGTCTCTGGCAAAAAAATGATTACAAATATAGTTCCAACTACGGCCATACCACCGTAAAAGAAAAACACTCCGTAGGCGTTCATACTTTCCATCATAGTAGGGTACAATTTCACCGTTATAAAAAACAGAAAGTTACAGCCCGCACCAAAACCCGCGGCAGTACCTCTTATATTTCCGGGATATACTTCAGAAGATAATGCAAAAGGTATAGGGTAGAATCCCATGGTACTTATAAAGAAATACAGTATCAATAAAGACAGAGGAATCAGAGTCAGTTTTTTCTCCAACTCTTCACTGATTAGTCCTTGTTTGATACATAAAATATAACTACCCAGAGTCAGCATACAGATTGACATTCCTGTCCCTGATACAATACTGAGCGGTCTTCTACCGTAATGCTTGCTGGAGTAACTCAGCAATAACATAGCTACCAGTCGGACTGTAGCTATCAAAACTATCGTTATGTAAGCATCTAGCTCTACTTTAGCTCCCTGAACTATATCGATTGCATAGAACATTATAACGAAAATTCCTGTGAATTGCTGGAAGAAGAAATAGGTGATGACTAAGAAGAATGGTTTAAAGAAACTTTTTTTCACTGAGTTTGACTTTTTGGTGAATTGTTGATAAAGTTTCTTATTTTCTACTTTTACTTATTCTTATCTGCATAATAAACCACCCTGTACATAAAATACCTAGTTAATCAGCCGCAAAAGAAGTAAATATAAAAGAAAATAATAAAATATCACTAATGTCTTAAAAATTGAACATTAAAAAAACATTTAAAAAAAAATAAATTTTATTATTCTATACTGCATTTTTTTCTACAATTTTTTCGTGTTCTTCTTTAGTACTCTCCTTCTTCACAAAGTATTCCTGGATTTCCTCCAGAGTTTTACCTCGGGTCTCTGGCAAAAAATGATTACAAATATAGTTCCAACTACGGCCATACCTCCGTAAAAGAAAAACACTCCGTAGGCGTTCATACTTTCCATCATAGTAGGGTACAATTTCACCGTTATAAAAAACAGAAAGTTACAGCCTGCACCAAAACCCGCGGCAGTACCTCTTATATTTCCGGGATATACTTCAGAAGATAATGCAATGATAGGGTAGAATCCCATGGTACTTATAAAGAAATACAGTATCAATAAAGACAGAGGAATCAAAGTCAGTTTTTTCTCCAACTCTTCACTGATTAGTCCTTGTTTGATACATAAAATATAACTACCCAGAGTCAGCATACAGACTGACATTCCTGTCCCTGATACAATACTGAGCGGTCTTCTACCGTAATGCTTGCTGGAGTAACTCAGCAATAACATAGCTACCAGTCGGACTGTAGCTATCAAAACTATCGTTATGTAAGCATCCAGCTCTATTTTAGCTCCCTG
Source organism: Sitophilus oryzae (assembly GCF_002938485.1). Lineage (NCBI taxonomy): Eukaryota > Metazoa > Arthropoda > Insecta > Coleoptera > Curculionidae > Sitophilus > Sitophilus oryzae. The sequence continues at coordinate 3,376,757 of NW_022146052.1, read as the reverse complement.
AACTATATCGATTGCATAGAACATTATAACGAAAATTCCTGTGAATTGCTGGAAGAAGAAATAGGTGATGACTAAGAAGAATGGTTTAAAGAAACTTTTTTTCATCAGGAGTTTGACTTTTTGGTGAATTGTTGATAAAGTTTCTTATTTTCTACTTTTACTTATTCTTATCTGCATAGTAAACCACCCTGTACATAAAATACTTAGTTAATCAGCCGCAAAAGAAGTAAATATAAAAGAAAATAATAAAAATATCACTGAATGTCTTAAAATTTTACCATCGTTTTACTAAACTGTAATAATTTTATTATTCTATACTGCATTTTTTTCTACAATTTTTTTTTTAATATTAAAATATATAGTTCTTCTTCACAAAGTATTCCTGGATTTCCTCCAGAGTTTTACCTCGAAGTCTCTGGCAAAAAATGATTACAAATATAGTTCAGACCGCTCAGTATTGTATCAGGGACAGGAATGTCAATCTGTATGCTGACTCTGGGTAGTTATATTTTATGTATCAAACAAGGACTAATCAGTGAAGAGTTGGAGAAAAAACTGACTTTGATTCCTCTGTCTTTATTGATACTGTATTTCTTTATAAGTACCATGGGATTCTACCCTATACCTTTTGCATTATCTTCTGAAGTATATCCCGGAAATATAAGAGGTACTGCCGCGGGTTTTGGTGCGGGCTGTAACTTTCTGTTTAACTTTATAACGGTGAAATTGTACCCTACTATGATGGAAAGTATGAACGCCTACGGAGTGTTTTTCTTTTACGGAGGTATGGCCGTAGTTGGAACTATATTTGTAATCATTTTTTTGCCAGAGACCCGAGGTAAAACTCTGGAGGAAATCCAGGAATACTTTGTGAAGAAGGAGAGTACTAAAGAAGAACACGAAAAAATTGTAGAAAAAAATGCAGTATAGAATAATAAAATTTATAAACGTTTTAAAGACATTCAGTGATATTTTTTATTATTTTCTTTGGGTGTTATATTCTGCAGATAAAAATAAGTAAAAAAGGTTCATGTCCTAAAACGCTTCGTTTAGAAGATACAGGATGTGGAAGTTTCATTTTTATTTCGATTTTTTCCAAATAATTTCTGTTGAAGTTTGGTCGCGAATAAATTTCCAATACATTTATTTATATGACTGTATTAAAAAAGCCTCTTCTGTTTTTCGTTTAAAAGACTATCGCTTCTTTCACAATAATTTTTGCGTTGTTAAAATCCTACTCTGTGCTCAAAAAAGAAGAAAGTTTACACTACCCCGTCTCTCCAAAACGAGGCCCGAATGTGTACGAACTTTTATACATATATTTTTGACCACCCTGTATATCTCGAATCTTATCTGTGATCAGTAAATATGTAGATTATACATTACTACTTAAATTTATATGAATTCCTGTTAGGGTTAAGTACTGTGTAAAGTGTAAATAATATTTCCTATAGTGTTAAATCAAAAAGTAAAATTATACATACTTCAAAATAAAAATGATTATTAAATATTGTGAAATTTCTTTTCATTGAGTAATGATTTTTAAAGATTGAAAATAAACATGAAAGAAATTATATAATATACAGGAGGTTAAAAATAGGATACCAAGCTTCAGTAGATTATATGAAGTGGGGTATTAACAGAAATAAAATTTTAGATTTTTAATTTTAGAATAGGGCAATGAATTACTAGTTCTTGCTAAAACTATTAAAATATAACTAACAAACATTTATTGAATAAATAAATAACCACTTTTTATCTAACAGTTTACATAGTATTGTAAATGTAATCAAATGCGAATTCTTCGAAAATATAATAATGATGATAATAATGCACAGCCGAAACTGCTTGACACAGAAACACGAAATTTGGCAAATGTGTTCCTTTAGTGATGTAGTGAGCACTAAGAGGGGATTTTTGGAAATTCGGCCGCTAAGGTGTTGCATAAAAAGTTGCAGAGATCCTTAATTGACAAAAGTGGATACCCGATTTTTGGAAATTTATCCACTACGAAGGTAAAGTTAGGGGTGAAAATTTGTACAAAAATTTGTTAAAATCGCTTTTAAAAGTATAATATATTGCACAGAGGCTTGGGTGACATAACTGAGCCCTGAGAAGCGATGGTAAAACTGGTGGTGAAATTTTGTATATATTTTTTTAAAATTAGTCCTAAAAGGGTTCTAAGAGGGTAAAATAAGAGGCAAAAGTTGTCTCAAAAATTTGTTAAAATGGGTTCTAGAAGTATGAAATTTTGCGTAGAAGTTCCTTAGGTAACGTAACTGAGCACTAAAGAGCGATATTTAGAAATTCGCCTTTTCCAAAATCCCTTCTTAGTGGTGTGAGATTAGAGGTGTATGTTCAGAAAAAAAAAATTTATGTGTATGTATGAAAATTTGCATAGAATATTGTGCCCTTAAGTGATGAAAGTAAGTGCTCGGAAACGATTTTTAAAATTCATCCCCTAAGAGGGTGAAATTAGGGGTGAAATTTTATACAAGTGAACTTTTGAATATTAGTACAAAGAATTGTAATAATGGTTCTAACAAACGTGGGTACCATAAAATAATAAATACAAGAAGAAGTGTCAAGTCAATGTTAAATTATGGAAACAGCGTGGCTGCCTGGGTAACTAATTTTCAGATATGGCGGCTGGGACAATTGACATGACATAGACATGACAATTTCAATTTTATGAAATTTATTTCCGTTTCCGGTTTTTAATGGCGGGCTGTTCAGCAGGTTTAAATGAGGGTTAATATACTTTTTACTCTTTCTAGTAGTAAATAATACAACAAAAAGTACCTCAAAAATATTTATTTGGAATTTAGAACAATGTAAATATGCAAATCAACACAATTAAAGAGCTATAAACCAATAAACTACTGTATCAATATCAAATATTTAAATAATATCAGAGATGCTGTGTTAAAAGTGAATTAGTAAAGTAACAGTGCATTGACTTACAGAAAACTTGAAGATACATAAATGTTTTCACAGCTTCACGGGCATAAAACTAAATAACTGGAAGCAGGAAAAGGCAACCGAAACCCACACAAAACCTGGAATCAAAAAAAATATGTAAAAAACATAAATATAGGTACATAAGACTTTTGTGAATTAAATCAAAACAGGACTTGAATGAAAATAAAATGAATAAAAAATATGATACATATACATCTAATATCTCATTTGTATTTTAAAAATAATCTACATACATAGATGTAATTACGCATTTCTGTTCATCTTGTAGAAAATTAATGTAGGCTAATAATAGTTCAATAATCATAATTTACCTTGTATAACTTGCTTTCAATTGCTCAAAATCACCGATCAGTCTTTAAAGTAGAGATACGGAAAAATCCTTGGCAAAGAATATCCCAAGATCCTTGGGTTTAAAACTAAAAAATATAAAACAGTTAATATATTACCTATTTTTACATATAATATGGCCCATACCTACTACACGCAGAAACGTCGATTTCATAATTTTCTTCATGTAATTAATATCATATATACTTTATTAAAGTGTTAACAAGGAACTTTATATCATCAAAAAACATCTTTGTACTTATAAATTTCAGGCGAAATATCAGAAACAAACTTCCAATCAAATCTAAACGGCAAAATTAAAATGGCGCCCGACCTTGCCAGAGGCCTCGGGAGCTGACGCTGACTACACAGACAAAAGACAAAAAGAACAGGACGCCGACGTGCATAAAAATGTTCCGTAGCAGAAATTGACAGAAATCATATAGAAATATTCAGATTTTTGTCTAGGACAGTCTAGAAGGCCATGCTTTCTGCCTGGGTAGAACCGCGCCACAACTGTTTCCAATTTTCCGGTTTACTGTCACCCCCCTGGTGGGTACTAAGAATCTATTTTCCAAAATATGTCTCATAAGCAGGTGAAATTAGACACAATGGTTGACAGCAGTTGACAAAATTGACAGCAGTTCCAAAATCAGTAAAATGTAATCATAGTAATCAAAGTAACGGATATTTGAAATGATTACTTAGTAGGCAAGTAATGATTAGTAACCAGTAATCAAAAGTACAATCGTCATCGAAAAGTAAAATCGAAAATCGACATCACTATTAAATATGGCAAAAACCCACTATAAAATATTTTAGGTCATATATGCTTCTTCAATGAAATATAAAACCTTTATTTTTTTCTAGAAGCCGAAATTCAATTAATATATAGGGTGTATCATTAAAAAAACAACTTTGGTCCATGACTTTTTATGGAGAATACATATTTTTGTAGTAAAATCTTATAATTTTATATGATAGTTTCTTACATATTGAGATTACCAAAAATTCTGTAAACAAAATCGAATATTCACATAATTATAATAATTAATAGTGATTGATATACTAGGAGTATATTAAAAAATATACATATTTTTGTGTAACTGTAGCCTTCAGGTGGACAGTACCAAGTTCAACCTCTTTTACAACCTTTCAAGTACTATCTCTTTAACTGGGATAGGTCAGTTATTTTTGTGACCATTGTGGAAAAGTACTACAAATCGGAAAGCACCAGTTTTAGGACAGGTAAAAATATATACAGTATGTCCCCGAATTGTCTTTACAAGTGAAAGACTTTTTTTATTATTAACATAAAAGTGAAACCTCGTTATAATATATGGTAAATCGATAAAATGTATTAATGCCATAATTAATAATCAATAGTATGACTAACCCATTGGTTTTCACAGCCATCTTGATCTTGATAATGAAATTTACAAGATCTTTCAAGGTTTGTTTACATCATTATATATTAAAAATGTATCAAATGACCATGACGTTATCGAGATTTCCATTTATTATAGTATTTTTTAAAGATTATTTTGTGGAAAATATCTTTAAGGTTCTTCATTATGTTATATCTGTCTTCTGACAACGTAAAATTTTATGGAATTTTATTTTATTTTGTATATAATATTTTCCAATATAGAAAAAACTTAAGGTCTTTTAGTGTATAGTGTATAATTTAGTAGAGTACTTTTATGTTTATAATGTTTTTACTGTTTAAAAAATATTATTAAGGGTGTGAAACAATTTAAACTATATTTCTCGTATACAGAATTTTATATTCTTTCAGGATATGTCTTGCATTGATTTGAAATGTTAGTAATTTAAAGGCAGTACTAGGGAGACAACCCCATTTCCAGGAATTTTGTCTAAATCTGTGGAAAAACATGAGTTCGTATTTAGCTTAAAAAAAAATATTAATAATGGTTCAAAATAAATGAATTTTACAGGGGATATACAAAATTTATTGTACTTTTAGGATATGTATAGTACTTTAAGAACATATTTCAAACTTTGAGTGTAGCTCGAGTTTTCTACAACCATTTCACAAATCTGTCTAGATAGTCTGATTTCTTAAAAATACCATTTAAAAAAATATCAGTGAAGATCTAAAACAACTCAAACTATACTTATCGTATGCAGAATTTCATATTCTCTCATAATATATCTTGCTTTGATCTGAAATGTTTGTAATATAAAGAAAATTCTACGGAAAGACAATCCAATATCCGCGAATCTCGTCTAAATTTGTGGAAGGAACATGAATTTGTAATTAGCTTAAAAAAAATATTAATAATACTTCAAAATAAATGAATTTTACAGGGGATATACAAAATTTAATGTACTTTTAGGGTATGTATAGTACTTTAAGAAAATATTTCAAACTTTGGGTGTAGCTCGAGTTTTCTACAACCATTTCACAAATCTGTCTAGATATTCTGGTTTCTTAAAAACACCATTTAAAAAAATATCAGTGAAGATCTAAAACAACTCAAACTATATTTGTCGTATGCAGAATTTCATATTCTTTCAGGATATGTCTTGCATTGATTTGAAATGTTAGTAATTTTAAGGCAGTACTAGGGAGAGACAACCCCATTTCCGAAAATTTTGTCTAAATCTGTGGAAAAAACATGAGTTTGTATTTAGCTTAAAAAAAATATTAATAATGCTTCAAAATAAATGAATTTTACAGGGAATATAAAAAATTTAATGTACTTTTAGGATATGTATAGTACTTTAAGAAAATATTTGAAACTTTGAGTATAGCTCGAGTTTTCGACAATCATCTCACAAATCTGTATAGATAGTCTGATTTCTTAATAATACCATTTAAAAAATATTAGTGAAGATCTAAAGCAACTCAAACTACACTTGTCCTATGCAGAATTACATATTCTTTCAGAATATATCTTGCCTTGATCTGAAATGTTTGTAATATTAAGACAATTCTAGGGAGAGACAACTCCATATTCGGGAATCTCGTCTAAATCTGTAGAAGAAACACGAGTTTGTATTTAGCTTACAAAAATATTAATAATGCTTCAAAATAAATGAATTTTACAGGGAATATAAAAAATTTAATGTACTTTTAGGATATGTATAGTACTTTAAGAAAATATTTGAAACTTTGAGTATAGCTCGAGGTTTCTACAATCATCTCACAAATCTGTATAGATAGTCTGATTTCTTAAAAATACCATTTAAAAAATATTAGTGAAGATCTAAAACAACTCAAACTACACTTGTCCTATGCAGAATTTCATATTCTTTCAGAATATGTCTTGCTTTGATCTGAAATGTTTGTAATATTAAGACAAGTCAAAGGAGGGACAACCCCATTTCAGGGAATTTTGTTCAAATCTGTGTAAGAAACACGAGTTTGTATTTAGCTTTGAAAAATATATTAATAATAACCCAAAACGTTTCAATTTTAATCCATGGGGATATTTTTTCCATATATTATTAATCTAACATCCTAATGTTTGTACAAACGCTTAGCTATTACTCACAAAGTTTATATTAAAAAAATTTCAAACGCACTGACGCAAATCTACATTAAATTACGACTTAAGTTAATAATTAAGTAAAAACCCGTTCTAGAATTTTATGACAAAAATATACAAAAAAAATTTAAATAATCAAATTACTTCTAAAAGCTGATAAAATAGAGCGTCAAAACAAAGTGAGGTTAAGCAAGGAGAGAGTTGACAGAAGCAATGTTGACAGCGCGCGCCTCCACAGAATAGTAACAGGGCTGTGTCGAACGATAACAGGGTTGGCGACTAGGGAACGTAAAAATTACGCGTCAAATAAACTATCCAGCCTGAACGAGAGGGAATCCGGTGATGATAGGCCAGACATCATATATCATATGTAAAAAAGACATGTAACGAACTAGAAACGTTACAATATATTCTTTTTTTGAGTAGATGGAGAATTAAAAAATAAACATTTTTTGTATTTAGAGTATTTCAAAATTTTTAGCTGTTTCGCAGATATTCGCTGTTTTATATTTAATATTGCATTTTCTACAGTAAATTTTTATCAAAGCCACCCAATGATTTTTCTCTCGTGTAGAAAAGAGTAGAAAAGCCATATGAAATAATACTGCGTGTATCTGCGAAACCATAAAAAATTTTGAAATACCTTAAATACAAAACATGTTTTTGTATTTAAGGTATTTCAAAATTTTTTAGAGTTAAAAAACATTTTTTAACTCTCCATTTAATAAATAAATAATATACAGTACGTCTGTCCGTTCTGTAGCTACGGGGTATCCGTGAGAGGGGAAACGATATTCTCTCGATGTTTTTCGTAAAAAATACATCAATAAAAACTCGACAAATTTGCCAGTAGCCAATAAAATGAGTGGGCGGAGCGATTCGCGGTGATGTACTCGTCAAGTCGACGTATAAAATATATTGCTGTTTATTTAAATGTTTTTTGTCCGCATTCCTTTCATAGACACAGATCCAGCAGACGTACTGTACACGGTGTTCCGTTTAAAAAAATAAAAAAAAAACATTTTATATTTCAGAGAGTTTGGCGTAGAATTTTGAACACCCTATATGATTTAATTCAGAGTATCATTTTCTATGAAATAAAGTAAAAATAAATCGAAGGTGCCATTGAAAAATCAAAAGTTGTAGTCATTTCAGGGTGAAACAGGAAGTGATCAAAAATAATTGAATATGTCAATCAATCCTAATTTTATGTCGTATGCTAACATATCAAATTTCGTTTTTTTATCTGAAAAAATAAAAAAGTTATAGGGGGTGAGCCACTTTTGAGACGCACCGGTATATATAAATATGGTAAATGTATAATAATGATATCTAAAATTAATATGTTATTAAGATAAGCAATTCATTCAGTCGCACTATACTTTAGGGTAAAATTAGTAGTTATTATAAAGTATCAATTGACAGTAGTATTTATTAATTATATTTGTACTTTTTTTCTAGTAAACCTAGAAATTATATCATTTAGTATAATGGCTACAATATAGATACAGATGACTTTATTTTATCGTTTTTTTCTTTATCTATATCTGTATATAAGTTGCCTAATACTGATTTAAATAATGTATGAGTTAAATTAAATAATTAAAAAATAGATAACTTTTTTACTTTTAATTGTCATAGATGCGAACATACGCGTCGATTTGGGAAGGGTGATTTATTCAAGAATATCTCAAAAAGACACCCTAGATCATATTTTATAAGATTATATTGACTTAAATCAAGACCTTAAATATAATATGTATTTTATAACTATTTATTAAAATAGCATTATTAATAATAATAATATAATTATTTTAATAATTCTTAAAGTATTTGGAAGAAGTTTGTGTTGAAATCTTGCTTTTTAAATAAATGCAAATATTTTCAGGGGTGGTATATAGACCCCAGGAACACGTCTATGAGGTTTTTTTCGCAAAAAAATATGTTAGAAATCGTGCATTTTCTTTTAAATTGCCCTGTATATTTTTCGAAGACTTTTTAGAACTGCCTGTTCACCGCAAATTTTCCCACGGTATAATTTCTTAATCTCTGATATTACCATAGTTACGGCTTTACTCTATAGGTCTGTTCTCAGAAGAATCCCTGACTAGTCAGCGCGTTTATTATTGGTTGAAATGAAAAATGAAAAAAAAATGTTTCTACGCATTTTAACCAATGAAAAACGTGCTGACTAGTCAGGGATTCTTCTGAGAACAGACCTTATGGTTACAGCACTAAAAGGGGTGCAATTACAGAAAGAATCCGGTGGCTCTCAAAATTTTTTCAAAAAAATATTTTTTTTTTAAATTTTCAAACTTAAATAACTCGGTTATTTTGGACTTATCTGAAAAATGGTAAGGAAAAAATATGTTTTATTTATCGAGATCTATACCAGCCCCGAAAATATTTGCACTTATTTAAGACTCACCCTGTATATGGTTGGATAGAGGATGGATGGCGCTATTCCGTGGTATTGTTTTACTTCTTAGTGCGTGGCCCCACATGAGGCGATCATACTGTATCGGTCCTTGAAAAAACAAGCTGCGAGAGCGCTGAAGTCGTGATTACTAAGTCCCGCTTAAGGTGGGCTGGGTATGTATGCAGGATGCAAGAAAACCGCCTACCGAAATCTCTTCTTTACTGTGAGCTAGTAGACGGTAAGAAGAAACCGGGTGGACAACTAAAAAAGTACGAGGATATTTTCCATGAAAATTTAAAGGGGATGAGCATGTAGAATCAGTTGGAGGAAGCAGAGCACAATAGAACGCAATGGAGAAGAATCTAAAACTCAGTTAATAACAACAACCAAAAAGTATAGAGGCAACAAACTAATGAGATGTTTGAATGTCCGGAGTGCTGAAGAGAGATAACCTCACGTATCGCGGTTTTCAGTCACAGAAAAGCTCCTGAAAGAAAGCGTCTTGCGTAACCATCTTCTAATGCGTGTCAAATACTCGTCAGCGGATAATGGCAGTGGGTAGAATGTAGAATAATGTTTAGGAGGGGAGTTAATCACCACGACCTTTCAGATCTATTGTGTATTCCCCTTTCTTGAGTTATAGCTCATCATACAGTCTCAGGGCTTTAACAAAAGCCAGTATCCGAGACGGCTCCACAGAGGCCAGCTCTCCATCCTCGACATCAGCCGTCCAAAGTTCATGGCACAGAACGGTCGTCGTCTCGGCGCACTCAGTGATAAGGTTTTCTGGTGTTTCCTCATTTTCCCCACAGAATCTGCATTCGCCGTTGTTTCTCAGCTCAGTTGTTTCTCAGAAGAGACAGTGTCCTGTTAGAAACCCCGCGACAATTCGAAGATTGTTTTTACTTAAATCAAGGAAAATCCTTGATTTTTCTCGGTCGTAAGTTCTGAGGAACTTTTTAGAGTGGCTTAGACCGTTGGAGGACACCCATTCCAGGTTACGGATGGACTCTTCCAGATTCTTCAGTTCCGCTTTCTTGGTTCCCGCTTGGAAAACAGAACGGTTCTGGTCCAGTTAGTGGGAGTGTTCGCTCCTTTTCTAGCTAGATCATTTGCTTTTTCACTGCTTTCTATCCCTTGGTGAGCAAGCACCCAGAGTAGGAGGACTTTATTTTCTTTGCCTAATTTGCTGAGCTTCTCTAGGCATTCTTTGACCAACTTCGAATTGATGGTTACTGACTTGCGTTTAGTGCTGCTTGACTATCGGATAGGATGGCAATTTCCTGTTTTCGGTAGTTCCTATCTAAGATAAATTGTACGCATCTTTCGATAGCGTAGATTTCATGACAGTCAGTAAGTTTGATATTTATTTAAGTAAAAAAATTATGGAGAATTCGAATTATGAAATGATTCGACGTCTATGGACAGTTTTATCAAAATTGCTTGTCTTTTAACAGTACTTTTCTTGTCAATTAATTAATATTGTTTAACGACAAAAAAATGCCGCGGAACAATTAGAGTGAAAGTTCAAAAGATTTGCAGTACCTAACCTAACCTACCGTTAATTTGAATTTAATAGTTCGTGCCGTGAGTAAAAAATGCTTAGTGCAAAAATTAGAAAAACGCGGAACTGTTTTGTTGGTATTGGTAATGCATTCTGTCCGCATGGAATAAGAGTTTTGCAATGGATAATGAGATATATTATCATAAAACATTGAGTAATCCTTATACTGAACAACTTACGTTTTTTTCACGAGTGGCATATTTCTGTGATTTTTAGGATTTATTAATTTTCATTTAAAAAACATATATATACCGGGTGTTCTAATATTCCGTGAACATGGAAGTTTTACGAGTTTCTGAAATCAAAATACGTTCATTGGACACAATCAATGACTAGAGAATACAAGGACATGTAACGGCCATATACGGGCTCCAGCAAAATTTGTGACCTTTAGACCTTTTTTTGGACATAACGAATGAATCATCAGCTGTTCATCAGCGACAATTTTAGCGATTTTTAATAGTTGGTTGTGTGTAGTGAACTTTGTATAAACTTTATTACAATGGCAATTTGTTCAGCTTTCAAGTGTAAAAGGCGCAATGATAAAAAAGATCCAGGAGTTACGTTCTATAGGGAAATAAACAGTCCACTACACCTTTTTGGCGTTTTTTTTTTTTATTGAATTCGATAATTATTTTTCTGATAATATATGTACTTGATATGTGCTATACGTCGATACTAGTTTTGTACCTTTTGTTAACATTTTAATACGTTTTTTCGTAATTAATTAGTATGATACCACAGGATACACCAGAGGCGTAGGGAAAATATTTACCAAAAATATAAATATCGCTTCAAGCGGCTATGTTAAGAAAAATATGTGCCACGGTACTGTTTGGAAGAATGGTCACAGTTTGGTCTCGGTTGCTATTTGTCCTTTATTCTTTAGTCATTGGACATAATTTACCTTTATACAGATGCCCCCTAACGGACAAACTAAGTACTTTTGTATATACAGGGTGTTTCAAAAAATATGTGCCATTTTTCGTGGGGAGATTCCCCACGTAAAAATAAGATTTAATAATATAAATAAATGAAATTTTGAGGGTAAAAGTTACTATAAGTGCTACATATTTTAATGCTTAAAAAGTGTCGATAAATTCAACATGGACGTGCATATGGGTTATCGCTGAAATATTTAAAAAAAAAACATGTGCGCCATTGACTTTTTGTCTTTTGATATCAAAATTGTATAGGCCGTTTAATGCCAGTTAAAAGTTATTTCTTGATATTTTGTCGAATTCGACCTTCTTAATGAGATAAACGCAATAATAGCAAATAAAATAAAAATAAAATTAATAAAATATATATTTTACCTAAGTTATTGTTAAATATTATTACTATTAGTTCAACCCACTGCAATTTCTAATAAAAAAAATAATGGTATTTGAGATAATTACAAAAAAACTTATTTTAAAAAGTTTTAACACCCTGTAACTCTAAAAGTATGCATTTCTATATCCATGTTTATAGGAATTCTTTGTCATATTTCTTGATAAGGTATCAATGAGTACTTATTTAAAACTTTTGCAAGTTAATAATACTAAATTTTTTAAAATTTCTATTCTATTTTCTTTGATCCATATCTCTAGATCAAAGCAAATTAATGAAATTGCGTTTATCTCATCAAGGAGGCCGAAATCGACAAAATATCAAGAGACAACTTTTAATCGGCATTAAACTGCTTACACTATTTCGCTATCAAAATAAAAGTCAGTAGCGTACATGCTTTTTTCAGAAAAAATATTCCAGTGTTTACCCATATGCACGTTCCTGGTGAATATGTCTACACTTTTTTAGCTTTAAAATATGTCACATTTATAGTATATATATATATACTCAAAATTTCATTCGAAACGCTAAAAGTACTTGGAAGAAAATTATAATAAATTGAAAAAATATTAAGACTTTAACACCCTGTAGCTGCGAAATAAAGCAGAATCGGACCTATGTTGATATGAAAAATAAATCTTATTTTTACGTGAGGAATCTGTCCACGAGAGATGGCACACGTTTTTTGAAACACTATGTTTAGAGGTAAATTGTGTGCAATTAACTTATTTTGATTCAAGAAACACGTAGTCGTTCTATGTCTATAGAATATTGGAACTCCCTCTATATTTTGCACGGGTGCTTTGTAAAAAAATCTCCAAATTTTTTTCTCAAAAACTATGCTATGATGTAGCGTTTTTTTTTACAAGAGACAAAAATGTAGTAAATATATATTTTAAGGAAAACAAATTGGCGCCGGGAGGCACGTATAGCCGCTCGTACTAAAATATGTTAATAAAAAGTTGGTAGGTAGTGTCCTCTAACGGATAAACAAAGTACTTTTGTCTGAAATGTAAAAATAATTAAGCATGTACAAAATATATTACTATGTTAAGCAAGTACAAAATTTCCACTCTTAAATTGCAACATCGTATATGAAAGGTTTTGAGATTGTTACTGTTACTTAAGATCATAAAGATTTAAAACAGAATTCAAATATTACAGATATTTTACGTGTTGGTATTTAATCTGTAATTATAATCATTGAGAAATTCTTGCATGAACCTTTGCAAAGGAAGCTATAAATGTTCGAATAGAGATAATATTGCCGGTAAAAATTAAACAAACTCGAAGCTATATGACGGAAACGCAAGACATTGTTCTACGCGAACAAAAACTCTACTTTCACGCAAAATACCTCGACGCTATTACATCAGGCTCGGTTTTTAGCAAACTGTCTATATGTACAGGGTGTCCCATTTTGGTTGAAAGCATACACGGCATCTCCGTTATTCGTGAAGATAGAAGGGTGCGGTTTGCAAACTAACCAAAATAACCTAACCAAACCTGTGCCACTTTTTTGTCAAACGGAAGATGCCGTAAACAAAATTTTCATAGCCCTCTTCGTTTCTGAGCTACAGGGTCTTTTTGAAAATTTTGCAATTTGGGACACCCCCTGTATCTCTGTTATTGTAAAAGGTATTGAAACGGTGAAAACTGTTTATTGTAGAACTCTTTACGTAGAATACAGTGGCGTAGTCTGTTATTCTACGAAAAGAATATTTTTAAAAATATGAACTAAAGTTAGGTTTTCTTAAATGGAACACTCTGTATATTTATAAATTATATGATCTGGCTTGCTATAAGCTTCTCAAAAATATATAACATTCTATATTTATTTTCACTATTTAATGCAATATTTTTAAAAAAAAATATTAAAATATCATATTTATTAGTAGGCTATTAGTGGTATTGATAATAAAAGAAACTAAAGAATTATTAAAAGTATACTGCTATCTGCCTCTTGTTCGATTTTGAAAGCCACTAGTAAATTCTTTATATATTAGGGAAACTTAAATCTCTACCGCTATCTGTAAATTTTGGAAGCTATCCTATTGGAACTTTTAAATATTCATTTAGCTAATTAACGTGAAATATATTTTCAACAAGATGAGGCTCCCCCTCACAACTTAACTTAACGAAAATATTAGAATTTTGTTAAATTATTATTTCTCAAATCATTGAATTGGAACCAATGTACCCATGTGATGGCATCCTTGATTCCCGGATTTGTCCGTTCTCCATTTCTGATTTTGGGAATTTTTGAAATATGAAATATATCGTGGCAAGTAATAAAAAAACATCCCGTTATAAAAAAAAGAAAAATATATTCAGGGATTAAGTGGTAACAGTTCAAAAGAAAAATATATCAAGTCCAAATAAAATTTTAATATGCGTATGACTATTTTAGTAAACACCATTTTGATTTTTTGTTATTTATCACGGCCTAATAATAAGAAAATGATATATTTTAAATATATCAGTAAATAGTGAAAATAAATATAGAGTGATATATATTTTTGAGAAGCTCATAGCAAGACGGTTTATATGACTTATAAATATACACGGTGTTTCATTTGAAAAAACATAACTTTAGTTCACATTTCCAAAAATATATTTTTAGTAGAAAAACAGACTACGCCACTGTATTCTACGTAAAAAGTTCTACAAGAATCAGTTTTTACGTTCTCGATATCATCCATAATAAGGGAGATACGGGGCCTGTCACAAATAGAAAAATTTTCGAAAAGACTTGTAGCTCAGAAACAAAGAGGGCTATGAATATTTTGTTTACGGCATCTTCCGTTTGACTAAAAAGTGGCACAGGTTTGTGCAAACCGCACCCTTCTATCTTTAATGCTTTTATAATAATGGATATACCGTATGATTTCAACCAAAATGGGACACCCTGTACAGGGTGTCTATCTTGTCCAATAATTTGCGAAACAATGATGTGCAAAATATCTCCAATCTAGATATTGTAGTTCTCTAGAAACTTTTAATGCCTTGTCAACCTGAAACAGTCTGTATATTTATTGATTAATTCTCTATGAATGATATGAATAAAATTAAAAGTACTAAAATCAAAAATCCCAAGTAACCAAGATAAGCTAGGATTGAGTGGACACGGTGGACTTGTTTTGATTAATAAATGCCACTTTCTTTTGCTGTCTTTTTTTATAGAAACAAATGTTTCTTCTCGTTTCAAATTTGATCAAGCAAATCGTACATACATACTTTGTCTTAAGTAGTTTATTATAATCTATAGTGTGCTAGGTGTAAAATTTTCCACACTTGCATATCAGAGAGCATTGACTTGGATTTAGTTTTTGTCAATATAAGTACTCAATACAAATACCAAACAATCGAAAAAAAATATCTTAAGCTTAGAAATATATCTAGTAAAACTGTATATGGCAACATAGGTAGTACATTAAATTTAAAACAAAGAAAACCCAGAAAATATCAAGTGGTTCTCAAAATTTAAGCAAAAAAATCATTTGTTTTTTTTTGTAAATTTTCAAAGTAAAATAACCCGTTTATTTTGGATTTATTTGAAAAATTGTAAAGAGAAAATATGTTTCTTTTATCGAGATCTACCAGCCCTGAAAATATTTATTTATGACTCACCCTGTATAGATCGGAGCTTTTTTGCTTATCATTGTTTCACAGTGAGATTTTTCGATTAAACGTTTTTCAAAATGGTGTCACTTTAAAACTTAGCTATAGAAACATGATATATTAAAAAACAGGAAATAAAAATAACTTTTATCCAACAACCACTACTTATACGGACATTACTGACATGTATACATGCATATAAAATAAATAACACACGCGTGAGTTTTTGAAGTTATAACAAACTAGTGTGTTATGAGTTGGTTAATAATTTCTTGCGGAAGATCTTCCTGAATCATTTTTCTTTAAAATCTGACTTGCTGGTTGATAATTCACTATTTTATCGTTAAAAAATCGGGATTTATCTAAATGACGTCTTAATGTCAGTGCTATTTATTATTAACAAAAAAAAAACGCACATCTATATTGCATAGTAACATAAACTCACCCTGATAATTTATTAATTCGCAACAATGAAAGTAGAACTGGTAGATCCTTTTAAATCAATTATTCTTTAGAGATTGGACATGAAACAGTTCTGCTTTTGGATAAAATTTTGTATGGCATTCACGTGTTTATAACATATAAGTTACTTGTGAAAATTAGTTAAACATTTCCCAGCGTGACTTATAACTAGTACCATAAATAACTATTTGCAAACAAAAAGTAAATTTTTATTAAAAAAAAACAAATAATTCTGATAGCTTTTCATGAATAATTAATTCAATGACAGATACAGCCAACGACATACAAATTTTTCGAAATTTTATTTTTGGGTCTGAAATTTTGAAATAATTTTCAAATTATAAAACAAAACAATTTTCAAGATCAATATGGCGATATCTCATGAATATTAGTAAATTTAGAAACCAATTTAGAAATAAGTAATCTGTCTGGCTTAAAGTGACGTAAAATCATAGTTATAAGTACTTGTTTTAAATTTCTATGAGCAAACATGACATAGCAAAAATGTGTTCTCCTGGCTCTTAAAAAACCCGCAAAAAATTATCTATATCACTTATTGTCGATTGTGCAAATATACACAAATACTTCAGAGATAAGTGAAAAAAAAATATGGAACACAATACATAGTATTGAAAAATTTAGTAGTATTGTTATACCATTTTTAAATCATTCAACATGCTTTGTTGAATGATTTAGTTGCCTTCGTCAAAACGAGTAAACAAAGTGCCCATTCAATAAACAAAAAAATAAATAGGCCTATTACTATGAAAGGATAAAATATAATATGCAATATTAATAGAATACTTATTTTTAATCAACTAGTGATTACATTTTTATGAACATCTAAAATTATAATTATGTACCTTTAAAAAGTTTTGTATAGCCTAAATAGCCCAAGTTATTTTCAAACTAGCAAATCCGGTACGTATAACTATGCTAACTACCGTAGTTAAACTTATCAAATAGTTTTATTAGCTTGAATAATACATTATAATACAATTTAGACCTTCTGAAGATATCAAAATATTTACTTTTTATTTTTATTTTTAGAATTTTTACAAATTATACTTCCTAATACTCGCTATTTAAACCCGTGTATTTATATATACTAGTTGTTTACGATATTCTCCGATGGTGGCAGCACCGGCGGAGAATGCACCAATCCTATACGAAAATAACGCACAAGTGCGGTGGTAATTCTCACAATTTGTGTCGGAGAATATTCAGATTGTACTGGTTCAAATTTAAACGAATCATTATTACAAATTGTAGCACTACTAACTATATTTTTCAACAGAATTTATACTATTTTAAACTGAGTTGGAGAAGAATAATAACTTAGCTAGGTAATACAACAATAATAATTGTGTATCATGTTTACCAGTGGCGGCTCGTGGTTATTATTGTAGGGAGGTCAATATCTAAAAATATTGCGTCGATTTTTCTAAAGACGCGACCAAATTTAATTGGTTTCTTACAAGGTACTTGTACGTTTGGTTAAAGGAAAATAAATCTAAAAATAAATACAAATTATTTTAAAATGAAACCTACCCTTACATATTTAAACAGGTGGTCTAGTGCCATTTCACTAAAAATCCAGTCAATGTTCTTTACGGTAGGATTTAAAAGACACTTAAATAATAATGTCACAAAAATATAAATACACATGTATATACAGATTTCTAAAAGTTTTATTTCACATTTTTTTTATATTTTAAGTCAATTCTTTCTCTAAACGTTTTTCGAAATTTAACCAATTGTTTTCTTTTAACCGCACGATTTTACAAACTAAATACCATAATGTTGTCTATTTGAAAATATCTATTCCAGAATCAGTCGACGAGAGTTCATCATTTATCCAGAACCAGAAAATTATGAATTATTATATGCATCTCAAACTCTCGGCTACGGCAAAGCTACGGCTACTAAAACTAATTTTTGTTTCTATATTAAAAAATTAAATATTGATTTATATTGACTAAACCAAACATTATACGCGATACGCGATAAACGATACAAAAACCTAGGTTGTTTTATAATTTGAGTTTTTATAAACACCCAAACTGCCCAAACAGCGTAGTTTTTCCAGTGATATGACTGAAATCCCGTAATATATTTATATAGAAATAATGGACTCGATATTTCTTAATTAACTATATTGATTCTCAACTAATAAACAATATTACAAATTACAATAATAACACGCTGGTTTCTAGACAAAGACAAAAACCGCACTTTTTATATCGTCTGTCAGTAAACTACCAAATACAAGTGTATATAAAGTTGCCTACCTACAAATCCTTTTATGAGTGACGCAGTCAATGGTCAATATAAACTATCAAAGATATTTAAACTTAAAACGAGTTTAAATATCTTTGTAAACTATATATTGTTGCGTTTTTTAATAAAACATTACGACTGCGAACGGCAGCTTTTCATCGGAGAGCAGTCGTGGATAAGGTATTTTACTAGAGGGAAAACTAATCAATAACAATAAACAAAAAAATATAGATATTGGGCGCCAGGCATGTACAGAGAAAGAAAACACATTTGTGTATTACTTAAAACTAATAACTATATTTATTCATAATGTTCTTTGCTGGTACATGACATTGTAGAGTTCTAGTAAATATAGTGGTTGTATGTCAAAGAAAGTGGTGTTAAGAATTGTACTAATTATCTATGAAAACAACTATGATAAAATACAAGACATGTAAAGTTAAAGAAAATATATGAAATGTAGCATTACTTTAATTAAGTTGATATATTTTATATGATGTTAAATCGAAGATGTTGCAACCCGTAGATTCTAGAATCTATGTTTGGTTATTCATCTGTTAAAATAGTGCAATAATAATATCTATGAAAGTAATACTATTAGAAGAAGTAATGTAATGAAACCTATGAACTACATCATATTTTCAATACTAAATTGACATGAAGGTTCTTGACGAACTAACCACTAAATATAGTCTGTACGATATTATTCAAGGTGTATGTTATTGTTTAAGACTTAAAATATGTTAAATGTTGAATGTAAACTAAAACTTAAATCTAAACTTAGCTGTTTGTTCTTAAAGCAATCCTGTTTCAAAGGGTAGCAGCGTGAGGTGGGCTCGCATCTCTGTACTCGGCTATCCAATACAACAAAAGGGGCCAGAATGAGGACACCTTGAATTAATACAGCCGTAACTACTGACTAGTTTATAGATGGGAACGAAGCAGCATGGGGCTCAAGCCACATCCACGCTGGGGCGCTCTATACATAAGGTAAACCATCCCTACATGGGACACTCGTCCACAGGACATCCGTACATAGGGCATCCAACTATAGGAAAACGGTACAGGGGCACACTACCCGTACACTGGAACACTACTAGGACCTTGGATAATGCCCGTACCTTGGACCATAACCTTGGAATCAATGCATATATATGGGACACCTGCCCATACCTTGGAAATAGTCCGTACCTTGGAATCAATACACATATATGGGACACCTGCCCATACCTTGGACATAGTCCGTCCATAAGACCCTAAAAATACGAAACTCTTGTTTAAAACCAAACAAGGTCTAATAAACACAATAAACCTACCTCGAATTACTTCCGAGGGCTCAATAATAAACAAAGAAACTGTCCTTTCTTCAATGTAACATTCTGGAGGACAACAACAAAAGTACACCAACGTGTCGGCAAAATACAAATACGAGTTAAGGTGGGCCAATCCAAAACTTTACCCTAAAAATACTCAATAATCTAATAAAGATAATAACTCATCTTTACCTGTAGTCGACTTGACAACGTTAGAACTACGCCAAGCGCCTCAACCAAATTATCCGGCCTGAACGAGACGGAATCGGGTGACGATACGCCAGACATCATATATTATATATCACACATATAACGAACTAAAAACGTTACAATATCTATCGCACCATATATTATATTATTATATTTTCTATCATCATTATATTATTATATTTTCTATACGTAGTATACCTTACCTTGTGGGCGTCACGAGCCGCGGTACTTGATGTTTAATACGTGTAAAACATAGCGGGAACGTAGGACAAAAGGAAATTTTGACCGGCAGTAGAGAAAATGGGTAAAATAAAATGTTTTCAAGAGAAAATTGGATAGATTGGGAATAGTTTTGAATATTTTAGGATGAAAAAAGGTAATTTACAAAAAGTGTAATATAAATAAGTTTTCTAATTTTCTCCTGATTTTTTTGGGGGGGTATTGACCATTTGGCCTGATGGTTAAGCCGCCACTGGATAATTGTATAATAAAACAATAAACAACAAGGGCTTTAAATGCTTAATATAATTTAGAGGGCAAGTAAAACAGGATAAAGATGTGCAAATGTTAAAACAGCAAATAACAATAGTAAATCATTCAATTTAATTCGAATGAATGGCAATAGACTAATTATTAGAATAATAAGGAAGTATTTTGTTAAACAAATTTGAGTGTGATGAAGACGTGCTTTTGTAGCGAATTGTTATCTAACTATCGATAATAATGATTCTTTCTGGTTTGGATTATCCCAAATTCAAATTAATTTAAGTAGAGCGATTCAAGTTTATTTTTCTGCATTATACACACATGGCCAAAATTATTGCAAATATTGTTTAAAAATATACGAAAAGGAATTTAAAGACTCTTTTTTTATACATAGCTTTGATAATCTGTAATAAACATTTTTTTGTTAAAATGGATATGGTATACAATGTTTATCGTTCAGACCCAATATTGTAGTAGTACCCAGACCCAGTATTGTAGTATTGTAGCTTTCTAGTAGCTATTAAAAATGAGTTAGCTCGCCTTGAAGGAGTAAATGTTTCAAGAAAGTCCATAGCAAGAAGACTCCATGACAGAGGATTACATTTAAGGAGGCCTCTGCGTGTTCCGAAGCTTAATTTACAGCACAAAATTACGCGACTACAATGGGCTGAGGAGATGAGAGCAAATGGACCTAATTGGATGGGAATGGAAATTTCGTCATGTTTAGTGATGAAACAAGAATAGGCCTAGTGTCAGACTCGCGACGAACTTTGGTCTGGAGAGCATCTGGAAGACGAGCACGCTTGATTCAGCTCAACCCCGTATCCCGTTTTAAGGGGGAAGCAGCATTATGGTATGGGCAGGTATAATGCACAGAGTTCGAACTCCTCTTCTGGCACAATGACAGGTGCCTCATATCTTAGAGACGTTTTAGTGCCTATTGTGCGTCCATTTCGAGGGGCAGTAGGGGATGAATTTGCTTACATGGACGATAATGCTCCTCCCCATCGCACTTTAGCGGTTCGCGAATTTTGTGAGGAAGAGGGTATAAGAAAACTGTGGTGGCCACCGATGTCTCCAGATATGAATGTGATCGAGCATGCTGGGGACATGCTAAAAGGCCATATTGCCAAAAGAAATGATCACCCCGTACCTTAAATGAATTGAAAATTGCTGCGCGCGAAAAATGGGAAGCCATTCCTAAACATCTTCTGGACAACTGAATTGAGAGCATGCCATGTCGTCTCACAGCTTGCATTGAGGCTCGAGGAGGCAATACAAAAAAATAGATATATTAGTTGTGAGAAATAATTAAAATTGTTTTCAATATTTTCTGTTTAAAATGAAATTTGTTTTTATTGATTATCACTCATTATGAAGTTATAAAGTTATAACAGCCTATAGTTGCACTTAGATCTTTAATTTTATATTAGTTAGTTGTGTAGTAAGCCAAGATGTCCAAAAATATAAAATAAAAAGAATCATATTAGGTCCAAAATAAAATAAAAATATCGTTATATGCAATAATTTGGCCATGTGTGTAGTTCCTTGTCAATTAGATTGCTTAAACCAAGCTGGTTATTTTCATTTTCGGTAGTTCCTGGAACTTTTCTGAATTCACTAACATGCGGAAAGCGAAATGTTTTTTGTTTTCAAAACAAAATGTATTATTTATCAAGGAGGTGAGTTTAGTACGCTTATATAAGGTACCTAAATGTGTATTGATGCCTGTTGTGCATTATATGGCTTCTCAAATCCAATTGCAAATAGTACCTAATACACTTCACTAGTAGAGATACGATTTTTTAAATCTGTAATTGTTTAGTCTTTTTTAATAATAATAATAATTGTTCTAGGAATACATTATGACAGAAAAAAAGGACAAATACCCGTCCACATTTACTATAGATAACTTTAGTTCCACGTAAGTACATTATGAATTATTATTAAATATGCTAATATTATATTTAAAATTAGTAAACCACTTTAAACGCAAATGATATAAATCTTTTAATTGGTGTTATTATAAATGTGCGTCCGCACTTCAAGATTATATACCGGGTGCGTCTCAAAAGTGGCCCACCTTTACAACTTTTTTATTTTTTCAGATAAAAAAACGAGATTTGGTATGTTAGTATAGGACATAAATTAGAATAACTAATGTATTCAATTGTTTTTGGTCACTTCCTGTTTCACCGGAAATGACTCGAACTTTTGATTTTTAAATGGCACCATCGGTATATTTCAACTTTATTCGATAGAAAATGACACTATGAGTAGAAGGACATATCATATGTCAACTTTTGACATTTTTGCTTTAAACGAATTGTATTTTAAATTTCAATCTAGAGTGCCATGGCTGTGTTAAAAACACTAATTTTTAATCAAGGAGCCTTGCAAAAATAGATTTGATCGTCTAATATTTTTCGTGTCTTGTCCTGGCCGGTTAAAAGAGCCCAAATTTTTAATCATCTGTCAATTTTTTCAAATGGAACGAGTCGTTAGCATATTTAGGAAAAGCGTTTTTTTACGTATAATTTGGTACCACACACTTGGTATTTCGAGTCAAATTGTCGTTATGAATCGCATGTTGCAATTTCAAATAAACGATATTCAAAAATGTTAAAAGTTGACATATAGTATGTCATTCTATTCAGAGTGTCATTTTCTATCGAATAAAGTAAAAAATATCGAGGGTTCCATTTAAAAATCAAAAGTTGTAGTCATTTCCGGTGAAACGGAAAGTGACCGAAAACAGTTGAATACGTCAATGACTCCTAATTTATATCATATACTAGCATGCCATATCTTGTTTACTTAACTAAAAAAAAATAAATAAAAAAGTTTTAGGGGTGAGCCACTTTTGGGACGCACCCGGTATATAAAAATATAATCAACTTTTGAATTTTTACGCACTTGATTATTTTCACCTTGTATTTAAAAGTAACTCAGTTGTTCATACGATTTAATTACGAAGAAATTAATTAGGTAGTTGTTTTTTAAGTTGTTTAAAAAACAGTTTTCATCATTTTTAGGGTTCCGTACCCAAAGGGTAAACCGGGAACCCTATTACTAAAGCTGCGTATAAATATGCCGAGACGAGTGCGAGAGACACCCGAGACGAGTCAACCTCAAGCGGATTTGAGGTTGACTCGTCATATTGGGACGGGGTCTGAGCTTCGAGCGGAGCCTATGCCCAGCCGGACGGCGTTGTCTGCGTTTTTTCCGGAGCCTTTGGCGAACCATCAAAAGGAGTGGGGCGTCTATTTAACCAGTGGCGTATACACCGCGGCTCCGCGGAATAATTGCCTCGAGTCTCAAGGGGCTCGGATTCCACATCCCATTTTTATATAAAAATAAATATTCTTTCCTTTATTTGTAATAATGTTAATAATGCATCCTAACTAGAAAGATGCAATTTTGTCTTCTCTAAAATAGTATAGGTAAGTTAGCCAAAGTAGGTAAATCTCATATACAAAGATTTATTAGTGATTTCTTTTATAAAAACATGAAAATTTTATGAAAAATGAATAAACGTAATGAACTTTTCGTCGAGTTATTAACGGCTCAAACGTAAATTATGCGGTATTTCTGCTGAACGGAATTAAAGATGTAAAACAAGCTTCTTTACATAGGATACATAGGATACATATAGGATACATAGAAGATAGGAGAGGCAAATCGAGTGTGTTGAAAAAGGTGGCCATGCTCTCAGAAGTTCCTTACGGTACTCTCAGAAATAAAGGGAATCGACAAAGAAAGGAACGATTCGATATAGAAAAATCCAGAAATTTGAACTATCCAGACTACTAAGAAACTTAATTTATGGCAAATATGAAAATAATAAATTTCCCACCATAGAAATAATTAAAAAAAAACTTTCCGAGCTTTAAAAAAACCCTGTTCAGAAAGCACATCACGGCGAAATTTTAAAAAACTGGGAATTAGATTTAAAATTATATACATAATAATATTTTAAAAATTATTAATAAGCGTTCTGCAATGATGGAAAGCCATAGAATAATAATGTGGCGAATTGTGTGTGTGAATACCTTGAAAAAATATACAACTTTAGAAATGAAGAAATGCAGATACTATATTATTTACAATATATGTTCCAGGTTAGTTATTGGCATTTAAATGTAGATTTTTAAA
The DNA here is from genome assembly GCF_002938485.1 of Sitophilus oryzae. Lineage (NCBI taxonomy): Eukaryota > Metazoa > Arthropoda > Insecta > Coleoptera > Curculionidae > Sitophilus > Sitophilus oryzae. The sequence goes on along the minus strand of NW_022146052.1, from coordinate 3,352,091 downwards.
TTAATAATTTAAATCTTAATTACTTAAATTTCTAATTTTTTAAATAAATAAAGTCGAATTAGGTCTTATCTTACAGCGCTTTCAAATGGAACGGAGCGTCCGCGACTTCGAGCAAGTACCATGAGCTTATATGAACAATTTCATCTGGGTCGCGTATGCTCCGTCCGGATGAGCTATCTTGAAAAAACATCCGTGCGGACACTCTGCGCGTACGGTCCGCTCCGGAAGCGCTGTTACTCTATTTAAAAATTTTATAGATATACAAACCACATACAAAATATATTATTGAATAAAATAATTAAAGACTCAAAAAAACGGCAGTGGCAGAAGGCTCCGCCGCCGCCGCTGCCGTGCCGTTATCTTCAGGTATCTCAGTCGGCGTTCTCCAGTTTTTTTTTAATGTAAACAGTCCGAATATAATTTAAATTTATCATGAATTCCTTTAATTTATCTAGCTTGTTTTTTTTACCTATTTTGAAATTAAACAAACATATACAGGGTGTTTCAAAAAACATGTTCCATCTCTCGTGGGAAGTTCCTCACGTAAAAATAAGATTTATTTTTATATCCAACCAATCCAATTCTGCTTTGATTCGTAGCTACAGGGGGTTAAAATAGGGTTCCCAACCGTCCTCTATTCCAGAAACAATCCTCTTTTTGATCCGATTGTCCTCTTTTTCTCTCACGTATTGAAAACTTTGTTACATACCAACTTCAAAATCTAAAAATATTCGTTTATCGCCACAATGCTTTAAAGAATTGTTAATCTGTGTCTTTTATGTAATTTTATGTTTATTTACTGTTAGTTTATGTCTTGAAAAAGTTTTTGTTGACAATGGTTTGCTTTATTTTAATAAGTTTTGAGTATAAATATTTTTGTGTATTTTAAATATTTATCGCATACCGTTTATATAACTTTTGGTAAATTCTCGACATTTGAGCGACGTTTCAAAAAATGTTTCGCCTATGCCTTTTTTTTATCCTCTCGCCCCTATTTTTTATTTTCAAATTTGCCAACCCTAGGTTATGTTTTATCATTTTCTTCCAAGTGCTTTTAGTAATTTGAGATCGTTTGATGACTGATTTAGTTCTGATCCGGGTAGTTTTTTGTATAAAACAGTGCCACCATCGTCGATTTTTTTCGTTAAATGCGAATAAGAAAATATCCTGATTATATTCTGGCCTTATCCCTTATTATTTTTATTTACAAGCGATCTTAAGTTTATAACATATACATATATTTTATTTAATTGTTAACATTAGGGTAGTTTTACCAATTGTGTATGTGTGGAATTCCACTGATATGTGTTTTAAGTTGTTTGTTAAATTTTTAAAATTTTTTGATTGTATTTTGCTCTCTTAACTTTGTAGTGTCCTGAACATGCAAATAAATTTTGCGAAACGTCGACAAATTTAAAACAAAGGACTTCTGTTGATTTCTTTCGATCCTAATCCAATTAAAAAACACAGTATACTTAAATTTATTAATTAATTTTTTAAAATATTGAATGGTATCGAATAATACTTTAATATATTTATCAATATTTTAAAGTATCGATACTTTATATTCAATACAACCGATACCAAAATATCGATACTGCCTCAGTATCGCATAGCCCTATGAGGAATTTTGTGGGTTCGCCAAAGGCTCCACTGACAATGGATAGCCGCGAGACAACGCCGTTCGACTGGGCAGGGACTCTGCTCGAGGCTAAATCGCTCGGCTCGAGGCTATAATATGACGAATTCCGCTTGAGGTTGACTCGTCTCGTCCTCGTCTCGGCATATTAGTATGCCTTTTGGAAAGAATTTGCTATAGCCTCGTTTCATACTCGTTTCGGGTTTGTCTCGTACTTGCCTCGGCATATTTATACGCGGCTTAAGACTTCGTCCGTCGTCCGTCCGTCCGTCACAAAGGTCTATCTTATAAACCGTTATAGCTAGACAGTTGAAATTTTTACAGATAATGTATATATTATGTTGCCGCTATAAGAACAAATATTAAAAACTGAATTAAATAAATGTTTATAAATAAAAAAGTACTTTTACTAGACAATATCTTTTAAGTAAGAATTTTAATTTAACATAGAATCTTTCAAGTCCTCTGTGGCCGCGTGGTTAAAGCGTTAGGACTTTACGCTGCTATGACGTTGGAGCCGTAGTAAGGCAGGTTCGAATCCTAGTCAAGGCGACTTCATTTTAATCATTTTTTTTTAGTTTTTACATATTTATTTTTACTTTTTACATATTTATTATTGATTAATACAATTTTTAGTAATGTGTTTCTTCATTTTTTTAAATTACTTATACGCGCATTCAAAATTTCAGCCAAATCGGAAAAAAAGATTATAATAATATAGTGTCTAATGTTGTATAGATAATGAATGGTACGGAACCCTTCGTGCGCGAGTCCGACTTGCACTTGACCAATTTTTATATTTCCAATGTCAATAAATAAGAAAAACAGAACAGTTATATCAAAGGTCGAGTAGCTATATAGTACCCTTGATTATAAATAACCTAGCTAAGACTATTGTCGTGAGAGGAATTTAAAAGATATTCCTATATTTTCAGAGCCACATTAGCCAACAATGACCAAATCAAAGTTCCTATTGAGAATGGAAACATTCAAAAAATGGACCACAAAGTTTATAATCCCTACGAGCATAGAACTATGGAACACGCTAACAGGTAATATAAAAATAAAAATAATTACTAATAAACTTTAATTAAAACTAGTTAAAATCTAAGCAAATCAAACGAGTTTTTAACAACCAGGAAAAGTCCCTTAGTTTCCCTTAAGTATTTCAGTGTGTATATTAATTTATAAGCGATATACCAATTAAACCTTTAGTTACGTAATCGAGGGCGCGATTTTTAAATTTATTGTTGCCAACTATGGACATATTCGTCGCTGGCCTGACTAACTGAAATTTAAATTTCCCGCTGGGGATTCAGGTGGTAGCTCTGCTGTAAAAACATTTATTTATTTACTTCCAGACATTGTCGTTCGTTTTGACACTTTAGTTTTGTATTACGAGTTTTTAGTTTAAATAAATTGTGTTGTGATATTTTAAGCTTAAAAATATTTACTAGCAGACCTTGCAGTCGAACATTATAGAACCTCTTTTAGTGCGAAGTATACAAGATAGCTTAATAGCCAATGCAAAAAACTCATTGCAACCTTCTTAGAATATTTTGAACGGGAAAGCGGTAGTAATGGCCCTTTATGTCTCTTAATAATCCAGTAAAATTGTATCGCCGTATAGAGAGTGAAAAAAGAAAATTCCGGGCAAACTGATTTTTTCAGAGTTTGTCAGCGACTGTCTTTTGAGTGTAAAATTAACAAAATCGGAAATTTTCCCCTTGCGGTTTTTGAGCAATAGGGGTGGATTTTTTTAAAGCTGTACTACAACATAATAATTAGACGCAAATTGTACATAAGAACATTCTCTATAAGTTCGCCTAATGAGTTTATTATTTCCAGACTTAGCGGCATGAGCCCTTTGGGGTGGTTTTCAAAAAGTTTGTTTTACAGCAAATTGACCCGTATGAAAGTTGTTCATAATCATGGACAAGCAACTTTTCCTCATAAATTTTTTTTTGTAGCTTCATTATTTTTGGAAATATATAGCGTCCAGTTCATGAACAAATTGGGGTAGTTTTCAATGTTACTCTTTTTTCAGCAAATTCACCCTAGGAAACTCGTTCAAAATAAGAGTACATATACCTTTGCCTTATAAACCTTGCCATATACCTTTGCCTTATTGCCTTGAACTGTTTTTGTAACTTGACTATTTTTGGAGATAGCGCCCAGATCATGAACAAGTGGTGGTAGCTTTAAATGTCTTTTTTTTCTCAGGAAATTCACAAGTGCTATTGGAAAATGGATTGTGAAACATGAATTCCATGCTTCGTTTTGGGGAAATAAATACATATCATAGGGAAGTTTGCATGTAATTTTAATATGAACACCTTTAAGTTGGTAAATTTGTAGAACTAAACAAAAATTATGAAACTACCCCAATTTGTTCATGAACTGGACGCTATCTCCAAAAATAATAAAGCTAAAAAAATCACGAGGAAAAGTTGCTTGTCCATTTATTGTGAACAACTTTCATACGGGTCAATTTGCTGTAAAACAAACTTTTTGAAAACCACCCCAAAGGGCTCATGAAACGGCCGCTAAGTCCGGAAATAATAAACTTAAAAAAATCATTAGGCGAACTTATAGAGAATGTTCTTATGTACAATTTGCGTCTAATTATTTTGTTGTAGTACAGTTTAAAAAAAACACCCGTATTGCTCAAAAACCGCAAGGGGAAAATTTCCGATTTTGTTTATTTTACACTCAGAAGACAGTCGCTGACAAACTCTGAAAAAACCAGCTTGCCCGTAATTTTTTTTTCCAATGACAATTTTATTGGATTATAAGTGCTGTTAAGGAGGTGAGTTTTGTTGATGTAAATAATACCTGTTTATATATTCATAATTAATTTATTTTTATTTTCTAAAATATTTTGATTGAAAGCAAATGTGTAAAAGTGGGCGATGCTGTGCTGGTCAAGCTTAATCACGTGACAAAAATAATTGGTTATACTAGGGTACTACATTTCTGGTCTTGGGTGCATATTTTTGTGTGTACGAAGAGTACGGTCAACACGCTTAGCAAAATAAGATGTACTGAATAAAGACAGAAGGCAAAGTATTTTCCCAAACGCATGTAATCTAGCGTCAGATTAAGTGGTCATGGAATAAATAATTCGTATTTTTGCTCTCTCCGACTTACTAGATTGCCATAGCGATTCACTCCTATACATGTAAACGCCGACCCAAGGTTTCGCTTGCCAGCATGGTATAGTGTAAACGCGTCTTTATACCAAGCCATCATAGTTGAAGGTCTTGTTTTAAGAAATTTCAATAAAAACCTTTTTTTATCTATTGCTACTCTAGGCTATGTAAATACACCGATACTACACCGTCTTTTGTTTATTGATCAAGATAAGTGACTTTGTAATTTTGGTTCCTACTTAATACATAATAGTTTTTTTTCCTTCTCAAAAAATAAGGATTTTCGACCTTGCAAGAGTCGTAATTATGTCTCATATAAGTTGTTATTTCATTCTATAATTTTGTTTATAATTTTGTACTTTTCTATACCTTCCTATTTCAGAATAATTCATGTAAGTTCCTACAGAAAATAAGCAGAAAAAACTTGCCCACTATAGACTCAGTCTACTAAAATGTTCTAAATCATTTTTGGCGCGCACATTAGTGGAAAATTTTAGTTTCAAGTTTGATTATTTTGACTGTCTGACTAGACCATGTTATTGTTTTAAATTCGGTTTAACTGAGTAATAGCGGAGATATTAAGACTTAAATTGAAGAAAATAAAAATGCAAATGATGGTTATCTTATACCCAGACTTAGTAAATTGGCCTTCATCTTATTATTGGTTAAATGGACAATTTTGAAGATTGGGACATTTAAGATGGGGTGCTTATATAACAGAGTATAATTAAGTTTTGGTGGAGATATAATCTCGGACTTAATCGAAATGAATTTAATATCCAATAAATTTTGTAGTTTTTTCCATAGCAACTGTTAAAATTGCCTTATATATATCAAAAATAGTACTTTAACCGCAAGGGTAGATTAAATGATACTTTAACAGCGAGGATAGGTTAAAAACTTTATTTCTTCTCGCACGTTTTTTAATTGCTTCCATTTTTGAAAATTTTTGTATTCCTTTTCATAAGTTATTCGGGATTTAAATGGAAGTAGTTTGGATATGGCGTTTGTCGCCTCAGGCTGAATATCTGTTGGTAATTTACTTATTTCGTTTTGAGCCATTCCTGGCTGCAATTCAATCAGCAATTGATACGAAAGAGAATTAAAAAATTGAGTCAATATTTTTTAATTCTCTTAGCTGACAACTAAAGAGACAGCTCTATTTATTTGTCAAATTACATAGAAACCAACGCCAACCCAGCACAATATTTTTTCTACTCGTAATAAATTCCTTGAAATAATAATTTCTGAATATTTTTTAAAACGTAACTGGCTATGGAAAAATATTGCTTATATTATCGACGATAAAATTGCATTATCAGGTGTCCCGACATTAATTCACTCAGCGATTTCATCGCTGCCGAATTATCGTCGGGACACGATATGCAATTTTATCGTCGTATAAAATATCTATTTTTTGCTTAAACCAAAATTAACCGAGATAGGATAGCCTGAAGATAGGGATGATAGTAGAAATTAAAAAAGTTGTTGAAAATTCATATACACATGTATTTAACATTTTTTATTCAATTTGCTTGGAACATTATAAATTTCAATTAAGATTTTTTAAATTCAACCGCGAGAGGGGGTGAAAAATATAAATAAGCTGCTTTTTTAGAACTCACCTTAGAATTTTTATTGTCTACTAGCGTGTACCAGCGACTTCGTTCGCGTCGAATTAATCATTTGTAATGGGGATGGTAAAGCAAAGCAAGAATTTCCATTAACATAATAAACTGGATAAAATTTTCTCACATTTATGTCAGCATGACAAAAACAATATGGCGATATTATTATATACCGAGTGATCGAGAAAAAACGGCGTCAGTGATGGCTATGGAATGAAGATCGCTGTCATTTTTATGTAAATTTATATGGGAAATGTCGGTGATGTTCATTTCCCAGCCAACTGACGCCGTTTTTTTTCGATCATACGGTATATATATATATATATATATATATATATATATATATATATATATATATATATATATATATATATATATATATAGCAGTTAAACGATATATATATATATATATATATATATATACATATATATATATATTATTAGATAGTAGTGTTAGTTCAGCCATATAATGGAGCTTATTATATATATATATAGGGCAGAAAGATAGTTATATATATATATAGCATATATATGTATATATATATATATATATATATATATATAATAGCTTCTGCATATAAAGCGTTTAACGCATTGGGAGTAAGGTACAGCTTGCTATACTAGAGTCGTTCGGTATACAAGGAAGGTAATGTGGCTAGCACTACGCTTCAACCGCCTATTACCTCAGGATTGTGAATCCCAAGTACTCATTTAAGGCTGAGTCGACCTAGGTACCCAAACTATTTTTATTTTAATAAAAATAGTCGGCTGATGAAATGCCGGGTGTGGGAATCGAACCCACACCTTGAGATTGGTAGACGAGAGCCTGTACCTCTACGCCACCGGACACCTTGATATTATTATATAACTTGGTAATATTTGAGGGGTAGTTTCATCTTGTTGGAATATGACTTTCGAAAAATCCGTTTGCCAAAAATAAGGTTTTCACGTCAAGCAGTTTAAGCAGAATCGTGGTTAAGAAATTACCCAACTTTTTGGAACACCCTGTATGTTTTTTTTAAAAAAGTTCAAAATATGTAAAAAACCAAATAAATTATGCTTGTCCAACCGTTTTCCCGAAAGACTAACCGTTTATTAAATAACAAATATTGTAATATTTGAGGGGCGTTTTCACCCTCTTGGAATTTGAGATTCGAGAAACCCCTCCTTATCGAATCTCTACACTCCACAGTCAATCCGTTTGCCTAAAATCAGCTTTAAACGTCAAGCAGAAGTAGAATCGTGATTACTCAATGGTGATATTTTAGGAAACACCTTGTATAAATTTATAAAAAATCTTAAAATATGTAAAACAACAAAATAAAATATACGTGTTTAAGAGTTTTTTCCGAAAAACTCACCTGTTTTTAAATAAAAAACATTTTAATATTTGAGGGATAGTTTCACCCTCTTAGAATTCGAGTTTCGAAAAATCCCTTCTTATCGAAACTCTACACCTTAAAGTCAATCTGTTTTCCAAAAATCAGCTTTTTACGTCAAGCGCTTTAAGCAGGATCGTGATTAATCAATGACCAGATTTTTCGAAACACCCTGTATACATTTTTAAAAAATATTAAAATATGTAAAAAAACAAAATAAAATATACGTGTTTAAGCGTTTTTCCGGAAACTTGACCGTTTTTTAAATAAAAAATATTGTAATATTTGAGGGGTGGTTTCACCCTCTAGGAACTGGAATTTCGAAAAATCCCTTCATATCGAACCTCTACACCCTAGAATCAACCTGTATGCCAAAATTGAGCTTCTTACGTTGAATGATTTGAGCAGGATCGTGATTAATCAGTATGTCAGTCACTTAAGGATTTTATATACAGGGTGGCCCATCGAAAACGTTCCGCAAGGCATAACGGCGAGGGTATTTATTTTTTCAAAAAATCCAAAAACACGTCAATTTTGTTTGTGAGGGGGACAACTTTTGCGGATTATAGTACAAGCCGACCAAGCCAAGGCTTGTAGCGCCAAATCTGAAAGGGCGCCACATTTCCCAGTCAAAAGACAAAGTGCACCTCAGTTATTTACGGCCATTATAGGAAAATTAAAAGAATTACAAATTGATGTAATGGATTGTAGAGGACAAAGTTAACGACAATGCTGCTAACATGTCTGGCTGCTATACAAGCAAAAATTAAAGAAATCAATCCATTGGCGACGTACGTTCCATGTGCAGCCCATTTCACTGAATCTAGTAGGTATATCCTCAGTTGACTTTTGTGTAACTCCTGATTATTTTTGGCGTGAAACGGGAATTATACAACTTTTTTTCGGTATCAACACTAAGATGGTCTTTCCTTGAGTCCAAGTTTTCTATTAAAATTTCAGTCACCCGCTGGAGTGCACGAGCAGATGCTAGTAAAGCTTTATACATCATACCATAAAATATCTGAGGTTTTGCTTATCAATAGCTGAGATGAACTTCAAAAATCTTCGACAAGATCGGAAGCAAAAAAATTTAAGAGATAAATTAATGCGATTTGAAGTTGCAATAATGACTTGTTTTTGGCATAAAATATTGGAAAGATTTAATCAAACAAGCAAAGCTCTTTAAGCAGTTGACATTGATTTATTAAATTAGTGCTTGGATTATATGAATTCTTTACAAGGGTATTTTAACTAATATACGAGAATTTAACTAATACGAGATCAGTATGAATCTTTTCTGACTGAAGCTGCTACTTTATTCTAAAATAGTATTTTCCAATATGATATATCCAGGAAACGAAAAAGAAAAGTACCTTTTAACGAAGCAAAAAGTGACACAGATTTTACAGAGGGAAAAACAAAATTTCCAATAACTGTATTTTTTCCCTTAATAGATTTTATATACAGGGTGGCCCATCGAAAACGTTCCGCAAGGCATAACGGCGAGGGTATTTATTTTTTCAAAAAATCCATAAACACGTCAATTTTGTTTGTGAGGGGGACAACTTTTGCTCCAAAAATGATTGCAAAATATTCAACCCTCTAAGCGGGGGTGTCATCCCCCCAAGTTTTTTTCAAATGGAAAGGGGGGTCAAGGTGGCACCGCAATCGAAGCTTTCTATTCTCTATTTCCCAGCTTCGTTTTTTGAAAATCGCTCGAGTCATTGAGAAAATATGAAGGATTGAAGTTTAAAAAGTTTATTTAAGCATTTATCAGAGTAAATGATAATTAAGGATAAATTCGACCAATTTGCTGTTTTTTCTTATTATTTCTAGATGTTTACGCATTTTTTCACTTGCCACAACGTTGAACGATCAGGTGCGGTAGTTGCTAGATAGCTGTTCTGTGACTTGTACGTTGAAGTTCTTCTCAATATCGTTAAACTGACACACAATAGAATTTCCAAAAATACCAGCCCACACGTTCAATTTCTGAGGGTTTTATGTGTGCACCTCGTGAAAAACCCTGGGGTTGTCCTCAGCCCAGTACCGACCGTTGTGCCGATTAACTACACCGTTCAAAAAGAAAGTACACTCATCCGAAAAACACACATTAAATAGGAAATTATTATCATTCGCCACTCGTTCACCATAGCTTCACAAAATTGTGGGGCAACGATCAAAATCGCTTCGTTGAGTTCTTGTACCAACTGAATTTTTGAACAGGGTGGAACTTGTTTTTTAATATCCTTTGGAAACTTGTACGATTCCACGCCGGTCTCATTCGCTAATTTTCTTGTACTCAGAATACTGTCATTGGCAACTTGGCCCAATACGAATACTCCATAGCTTCATTTACTACAGGATTTTTCCTCTGCCTTTTTATTCATAACGGAACCAGATTCGCAAAAATTTTGCTACTAGCTGGCGAACAATTTTTGCCATAAAGGTGTTTGTCAGGATGGCGTTCATTGAATATCTGCGCAAACCGATTGCAACACATCTAGAAATAATAAGAAAAACAGCAAATTGGTCGAAGGAATTTATCCTTATCATTTACTCTGATAAATGTTTAAAAAACTTTTCAAATTTCAATCCTTCATATTTTCCCAACGACTCGACCGATCTTCAAAAACGAAGCAGGAAAGTATAGAGAATAGAAAGCCCTTTTCATTCCGGTACCCCTTGACCATCCTTTGATTGACCCCCCTCGGATGACACCCCCGCTTAGAGGGTTGAAGATTTTGCAATAATTTTTGGGGCAAAAGTTGTCCCTCTCACAAACAAAATTAACGTGTTTTTGAATTTTCTGAAAAAAAATTACCCTGGCCGTTATGCCTTGCGGAACGTTTTCGATGGGCCACCCTGTATTAGTATAGATCAGTGAGTCACAGTGAGAAATTAAAGAAATTTGACAAGCGATAATTCATAAACTACGAGGTGTAACTACTATATATATTGGCAATATAGTCTCTTGATTAGTAAAAATTAATATTCTTGCTTTATCCACAACGAAATTACAGGGTGCTCATAAAAATTCTTTAGCAAACCGACAAAACGATATTTAACTATACTTTGCATTGTTTCATCTTTTCTGTTAAGTAGTTTATTAATATTTTATTAATTAATATTGATTGTTTTTTCAGTTTCTCCGGAGCGCTTACACATCTGTTAAAAAGTTCTCTTGGCACGGGAATTTTAGCCATTCCACGAGCATTTAGAAACGCTGGTCTTCTAGTTGGTCTATTCGGAACCTTACTCATAGGATTTCTATGTACTCACACCATACATATATTGGTAAGTTCTACATTATACAGGGTGTCCCAGGAATAAGTGCAAGTATTTTAACTGGGAGTATAGTTCAACCCCAGAAATACGCCTATAACGTTTTTTTCTCGAAAAAAAAATTTGAAAATTCGAAATTTTTGAAAAAAAATTTTTTTTTAGTTTTTAGTTAAAAAAACATAATTTCTTGATAATATGGCAATATAGGTAGTAGATTAAATTGACAAGAAAAAAAATCCAGAAAAGATCCAGTGGTTCTCAAAATTTTAGCAAAAAAATATATTTTTTTTTAATTTTTCAAAGTAAAATAACTCCGTTATTTTGGACTTATTTGAAAAACGACAAAGAGAAAATATGTTTCTTTTTTCGAGATCTACAACCCCTTAAAATACTTGCACTTATTTCTGGGACACCCTGTATATACTATAAGAGAGAATTCTATTCTTTTAATTTTTTTTAATCTTATGTCCCCGGATCGTGGTTATAAGAGGAACAATTTTTTATTATTAACATTTTGAGAAAAATGCATTCTTTATAAAAAAAAATGTGTGCACTATGTGCGCATATTCAGAAGCGGATTATAGTACAAGCCGACCAAGCCAAGGCTTGTAGCGCCAAATCTGAAAGGGCGCCACATTTCCCAGTCAAAAGACAAAGTGCACCTCAGTTATTTACGGCCATTATAGGAAAATTAAAAGAATTACAAATTGATGTAATGGATTGTAGAGGACAAAGTTAACGACAATGCTGCTAACATGTCTGGCTGCTATACAAGCAAAAATTAAAGAAATCAATCCATTGGCGACGTACGTTCCATGTGCAGCCCATTCACTGAATCTAGTAGGTATATCCTCAGTTGACTTTTGTGTAACTCCGATTATTTTTTGGCGTGAAACGGGAATTATACAACTTTTTTTCGGTATCAACACTAAGATGGTCTTTCCTTGAGTCCAAGTTTTCTATTAAAAATTTATCAGTCACCCGCTGGAGTGCACGAGCAGATGCTAGTAAAGCTTTATACACGTCATACCATAAAATATCTGAGGTTTTGCTATCAATAGCTGAGGATGAACTTCAAAAATCTTCGACAAGATCGGAAGCAAAAAATTTAAGAGATAAATTAATGCGATTTGAAGTTGCAATAATGACTTGTTTTTGGCATAAAATATTGGAAAGATTTAATCAAACAAGCAAAGCTCTTTAAGCAGTTGACATTGATTTACAATTAGTGCTTGGATTATATGAATCTTTACAAGGGTATTTAACTAATATACGAGAATTTAACTAATACGAGATCAGTATGAATCTTTTCTGACTGAAGCTGCTACTTTATTCTAAAATAGTATTTTCCAATATGATATATCCAGGAAACGAAAAAGAAAAGTACCTTTTAACGAAGCAAAAAGTGACACAGATTTTACAGAGGGAAAAACAAAATTTCCAATAACTGTATTTTTTCCCTTAATAGATAAATTAATAAATGAACTCATAAAAAGGAAAGATGCGTACCAAGAAGTAGAGAAAGAGTTTGGTTTTCTTACCAATCTAGCCTGCTTAAGTGATGAAGATCTTAAGCAAGGTTGCTTGAAATTGACCAATACCTATAAAAATGATCTGGATATAGCTACTGAAAACGAAATCCTCCAAGTTAAACATATTTCGAATCATCCGCTGGACCCAAGAAACTTACTAAAATCACTTAAGAAAGAAAATCTAGCTGGAATATTACCAAACATAACAATAGCATTAAGGCTGTTTATATCCAAGGCAGAACCAATTGATCAGGAGAGAGATCGTTTTGGACTCTTAAGAGGGTTAAGAATTATTTGAGATCCAAGTTAGGTCATTCTAAACTTAGTGACCTTAATGTCCATAGAATCAGATTTACTTAAAAATTTGGACGCAATAGAAATAATACAGGTTTTTGCAGAAAATAAATCCAGAAAAAAATTTTTTTTATAAGATTATTTTGTTTTTTAATACTTATACATAGCTTAGTATTTACGTTATTAGGGTAAGAAAAAGCATGTTTTTTAGATTTTACACGTTTATTTTTTTATATTTATGTTTATCTAGAATAGATAATATCTAAACTCGATCCTTTCTTGTCGTTGAGAAATAAAATGTTTTTTGTTGTTTGAGAATAAAATGTTTTGCACTTTTACTTTTTCATATTAGGGTCATTTGAATAATGAAAAAAAATAGATAGGGGCGCCAAAACATTCCAGGGCTTCGGGCGGTTTCAAGTATTAATACGCCTCTGCGCATATTTGAAGTGAAACTTCTCACTAATAGTTATTACATTGAAGGACATGTTTGAAAAGGTGTAACTTGAAATGTCCAAACAGTAACAAATTTAAACATATAGTTTTTACACGTAAAAAATAGCTTTTTTGAGTGTAACAAATAGTTTTTTACGTGTAGAATGTAGAATGTAGCATGTTTAGGAGGGGAGTTAATCACCGCGATCTTATAGATCTATTGTGTGTTCCCCTTTCTTGAGTTATAACGAGTTATATCTCATCATACAGTCTCAGGGCTTTAACAAAAGCCAGTATCTGAGACGGCTCCTCAGAGGCCAGCTCTCCATCCTCGAGATCAGACGTACCAAAGTTCATGGCACGAATGGTCGTCGTCTCGGCGCACTCAGCGATAAGGTGTTCTGGTATTTCCCCATTTTCCCTACAGAATCTGCATTCGCCGTTGTTTCTCAGCTTTAGCCTACTGAGGTGTTCGTTGAGGAGACAGTGTCCTGTTAGAAACCCCGTGACAATCCGAAGATTGTTTTTACTTAAATCAAGGAAAACCTTTGATTTTTCTCGGTCGTAAGTTCTGAGGAACTTTTTCGAATTTCTTGTCGTTGGAGGACACCCATTCCAAGTTACGGATGTAGTCTTCCAGATTCTTCAGTTCCGCTTTCAGTTGGTACCCATTTGGAAAACAGAACGGTTCTGGTCTAGTTAGTGGAGAGTTATCTCCTTTCCTAGCTAGATCATTTGCTTTTTCACTGCTTTCTATCCCTTGGTGAGCAGGCACCCAGAGTAGGAGGACTTTATTTTCTTTGCCTAATTTCTTGAGCTTCTCTAGGCATTCTTTGACCAACTTCGAATTGATGGTTACTGAGTTGATCGCGCTAAGTGCGGCGTGACTATCGGATAGGATGGCAATTTCCTGTTTCGATAGTTCCTATCTAAGATAAATTGTACGCATCTTTGGATAGCGTAAATTTCTGCCTGAAGGATACTGGGGTAGGTGCCCATAGGTTCGGAGTATTTAGTTTTCAGCCCAAATACTCCTATCCCTGTCCTTGCTTTGGTTTTGGAAGCATCAGTATACCACGTGATGGTATGGTCTTTTATATGCTGAGTAAGCGTTTCTTTCTTCCAATCCTTTTTATTACTCAATTCTACAGTGAGGTGTTTCTCAAAGTTGTAAATTCTTGGTATGTCATCCATTGGGAGTTGGAGAAGTGGAATTTTCTTTTTGAGGGTGTTCCAAGCCCCTGACCTGAAAATTCTCCCAGCACTGTTTCAGTTAATGATCATTCTAATCATTGTCGCATTGGCATAACTACCAACGACAAGGTTGTTAGGTCTAGAATGACCTCCATTGCTGCTGTTGGACATGTTCTCATGGCACCTGTGATGCAGTACATGCCAGTCTCTATACTTTGCACAGGTTTTGCCTTCCTGTACGTTGCTCTAGTTTTGTATACCAAGCAACTGCTCCATAAGTAATCATGGGCTTACTATCATGGTATACATTCAGCGCAAAATGTTAGGGGCGCAGCCCCACCTATTTCCCGCCGGTTTTCTGCATATCATGAGAGCCTTTTTACGTGCAACAAATAGTTTAATCATTTTAGAACAAGCAAATCCTTTTATAAGAATGCTTGAATTTGTCTCAAAATGTTGATATTAAAAAAGTTTTTCCTCTTGTAAAGATGATTCGGGGACCAAGTGAATGTGTGTAATTATTAAAAAAAAACTATAGGAAGTTTTATATACTTCAAAAATAACTCATCATGAATTTAAAAAGTGTTTTTTAAAATTTCCTAGAATGTTCAGATATAATGCGGCATATCCAAGCTATATCTAATGTCTACTATTATTTTATTTTAGATACGCTAAAGGGATAATTGAATTGACCGGTAAATTTTTAGAACATTTAAAATGAAATAATACATTTAACTGAAAAACTACTCGCGGTAATAATTAGATTTTTATGGTTCAAAAATTATGTCAAGGATGCAAACATTCTTTGGTACAGATGAGTTTCAAACGAGATCTAAGTTTAACAAAATAAAATTATATTATTAAATAGTAGAATATAATTAAATTGTTTTATTTGTTTTTTATATTCTAATTTATAATTTAACAGGGTATGTGGAGATATATTTTTAAAATAAATAGGAAAACATTCAATAGAATTATAGTACCTTATTTTTCTAGAAGCTGAAATGAGAATTTTGATATAATATCTTAAGTCATCTCTTTAATAGCAAAATAAAACACTAAATCACCACAATACACCAAAAAACATTTACTTTTTACACTGACGCGTTTCGCTAACCATGTTAGCATCATCAGCAGATTATAAACAGTACAATCTACAAGTTGAGCGTCAATATACTCGAGCACCGAGTGGGCGTGGCAAAATCTAGCCAACCGAGTCAGAGCCCACTTAGCGTAACAGTTAGATTTCCGCCACTAGAGTTGTAGGAACAAAGAACTTGAAGGAATTCGACCGTTGTCTCTGTTCATACTATCTTTACATTTATTAATTCTGATGCTTTCATATGCATCTAATTGCCTGTAATTTGAGACTTGTTTAATTAATTTTTGAGACTTGTTAAAATTAATTAAACAAGTCTCAAATTACAGGCAATTAGATGCATATGAAAGCATCAGAATTAATAAATGTAAAGATAGTATGAACAGAGACAACGGTCCAATTCCTTCAAGTTCTTTGTTCCTACTACTCTAGTGGCGAAAATCTAACTGTTACGCTCAGTGGGCTCTGACTCGGTTGGCTAGATTTTGCCACGCCCGCTCGGTGCCCACTGATCGAGTATATAAACGCTCAACTTGTAGATTGTACTTTAATTTATAATCATCTGCTGATGATGCTAACATGGTTAGCGAAACGCGCGTCCAGTGTAAAAGTGAAAGTGTTTTGGTGTATTGTGGTGATTTAGTGTTTTTATTTTGCTGTGTAACACCAAAGGTTCCAACCCTCAACTGTAATTTTCTTTAATAACTTAAGTCATTTTACAAAAGACTTAAATCTTTTAAAATATTTAAGTTTTTATAAATTTTATAATTTGCAACAAAATTTGTAATAACATCAAAATCAGTCAAAGTCGCAGTTTTTGAGAAAATGTGGAGAACTCCAAACTCCCATCGGACGCGACCCCAGGTGGTGGATAGGGGAAATAACCGCGGACCAAAATTGGAAAAATTGCTTTACTTTGAAACTTAAAGAACTGCCTACCAACTTTTTATTAACATATTTTAGTATGGGCGGCTATACGTGCCACCCGGTGGCATTTAAGCAAAATGTACCATTATATAGTCCATAATGTGATTTTCCCTGCTCTCATTGGTTGAGCCTAACGCTGGTGCGTTTTGCCAACCGTGACTAAAACGTGGTACGTTCTGTCATACTCTGTTCAGCAGATTACACACAAACATGTTATAAACGCCATTATTAAAATCTCTGATTTTTAGGAATGACCACAGAATTATCCTATTTAATATTTGATCGTCTTTTTAGGACCAGCGTGAAATGTTAAGAAAACGCCTATTTTATAAAAATATTAGTCTGACCCTTCTGAAAAATTGTTTGTTTGATTTCCGTGTGTCGTGGCATCTCTGTAACACAGACAGGCAGGGTTCGGAAAACTACATGTTACTTTTAAAAACTACATAATCTACATTACATGTAGTTAATGTAGTTTATGTAACCTATGTATGTAACTTTCAAATATCAAAGGTTTGAGGTGAGGTTATAATAAGTTGAAGCTTTAAAAACACATAATGTATTTAAGAAAACAGAAGAAATATGGCTTTAAATATAATATTTACATCATATTATCTCTATTACCCCTCATACAAAGGAAAATTATTCATAATATCAATACATAGTTTATTAACGTAGTTTTCATGTAGTTAATTAACGGGAAAAGACGTAGTTTTTGAAGAAAAACTACACATAGTTAATCACGTAAATTACGTCTTAATTAACTACTTCCGAACCCTGCAGACAGGTACATGTGGGAAGTAATGTACATAATTTAAAATTATTTTGAAATGTACAAGGTGTGTTAGAACTAAGATCCATACCAAAGTTATATTTTTTTCTTATGGAACACCAGGTATTTTATTTCATTTTTGGATTTTTGAACATAAAATAAGGCATTTATTATAAGGGTTTAATATGTTTAAATGATTTGGGTTTTGAGATATTTAAAGATATTTAAATAAGCATACTATGATAAAAAAGTTTGTCAACACCTTGTATATTACTTTTCAGAATTAATTCTTGTGCTGACTTTCAAGCCAGAGAAATAAACCTTTAAAAACATTTGATTGCTTCCTTAAATGTATACAGAGGTATCAAAAATTGCGTCATACATAGAAATAACGAAGTTTTTATGTAAAATAAATATTTAAAATAGACCAGCAATTTTTGATACCCTTGTATACATTTAAGAAAGCAATACATTGTTTTAGTAAAGTTAATTTCCCTGGCTTCAAAGTCACCACAAGAATAAACTCTGAAAGGTAATGTACAGGGTGTTGACAAACTTTTTTTATTAGAGCATGCATATTTAAATGTCTTTAAATATCTCAAAAACCAAAGCATCTAAACATATTAAACCTTATGCCTTATTTTATGCCCAAGAATCCAAAAATGAAATAAAATACCGGGTGTTACATAAGAAAAAAACTTTGGTATGGATCTTAGTACTAACACACCCTGTACATTTCAAAATAATTTTAAATTATGCTGTTGTAATGACTACAAGTGTCTACATCTTTCCGTTTAACCAATCGAGGCGAATGAGGTGCGCTACCCTGTATAATAATGGTCGATCTTCTTTGAAAACTGCGTGATTTTTGTCCCAAAGCCATCCAAGCCAAAGCCCAAATCTCCATATAGCCTATCCAATACGGAAAGAACAAAATAAAAGTTCGCCGTACAATCCAGGCAACTGAATTTAGTCGCGAAAATTCTGAAATCCATGCGTCGCAATCTTCTGCTGTTTTTAGTTCAGCATAAATAATGATACCTTAAGAGTCCATTTGCGCTACACCGCTCGGGTCGGTCTCAGGGGTCGGGTAGAGCGGGTGTGCTGTGGAAGGCGGTCCGTTCACGATCCCCCACCGCCTGATTTTTGGTCGGACGCATTCAGTGTAAATCACATCTGAATATTTCCCATATTGAGAGCAGCGTATAACGGCGGCGTGTTTTGGCGAAGTTGTCATATCAATCCGTCAATTCTTTTTTATTTTTCTCAGGGCAATTGAAAAGGTTAATGCCATTCGATCTCAGGCATAATACACCACGTTTTAGTAAAGTTTAGCAACATGTACCTACGTTTGGAATGCGTCACGCTAACGTGGCAAAATGTATCGCATTTTAGTCATGTTTGGCAAAACGCACCAGCGTTTAGTCTCGACCAATGAGAGCAGGGAAAATCACATTATAGACTAAATAATGGAACATTTTGCTTAAATGCCTCCCGGTGCCAATTTTTGTGCTTCCAAAGACGAGAAGAGACTTCGAAAAACGTTTTGCATTGTTTTTCCGGTAGTGAAAGTTGTTTATTAGAAAATCACTGCTGACAAGTTGGTCTCCGTTGGATTAACGCAGTAGTGGTTACAAAAAATAACTATTTTATTTTGTAAATTTTTAGTGTACAAGTGGCGAAACACCCATAGGACTTTTTTGTCGAGATGAATCCGCCATAGAGATATCTATAGACATTTTGTCTACAGATGACTAAAAACGTATTTTTTAACATACAACACAATGTATATTTTTCTATCATTACAAGTAATAGATCAACGTTATCATTATAACTAATCTTTTACTGTAGTATTTTTCACTTTATTTTGGTTCGAAACGCACGATATAATTCATGAATTAATTAAAATTGCTGTTCTTGTCACGGTTTTCAAGTTGAAAGCAGATCAAGGTTTCAGTATTATTTTAATTTATGTATTTGTACAAACCCACGCGGTATGGACCTTAATAATTCAAATAAAACATTTTTCTGATATATCCTCTAAAGTTTAAACCCAAATGAACATCGAGAAAGGATTTCATTTTGCGACCTTCAGATGAGTCACATATTTGATGCCCATTACTTGGTGCGTTTATTTTCTTATGGAAATAGAAACACCTGGTCTTTAAGATATTTGAATAAATTATATAATGTGTAAATGCCCAGAGGGGTAATTTTAGCGTTTCCTTTTATTCTCATAATTCTCATTATGTTGAACAAGAGTTGGATGCTATTCTTTTTAGATACTGTGCTTGTATGTATTTAACAGTATTACTTTTTTAATAATAAAATATGAAATTAAATACACACATGGCCGAAATTATTGCATATATCGCTTAAAAATATACGGAAACGAATTTAAAGAATCTTTTTTCTACATAGCTTTGATAATCTGTAATAAACATTTTTTTGTTAAAATGGATATGGTAAACAATGTTTATCGTTCAGACCCAATATTATTACAGATTCTTGCACATTTCGATTTATGGTGTCTTGGGTTTCAGAAGAAATTTTACCATTGTTTTTGCCTTAAAATGCCTATATAGAAACAATATTTCACAGTTTAATAGAGTCAGAATAGTCACACTGTCTCAACAGTACAAGTTGCAATAGCTGAAATTGTAGGAGTTAACCAAAGCGATGTTTCGCGAATATTAAAAAAAATCAGGGAAACAAACGAGGTTACAGACCGGCCTGGAAGAGGTAGAAAGAGAGTTACTACTGCTGTACAAGACCGTCAAATATCCCTAATTGTACGACGTAATCCCCTGTTTTCTAGTACTGCTATTAAAAATGAGTTCGCCTTGAAGGAGTAAATGTTTTAAGAAAGACAATAGCAAGAAGACTTCATGACAGAGGATTAAATTTAAGGAGGCCTCTACGTGTTCCGAAGTTTAATTTACAGCACAAAATTGCGCGACTACAAACACAGAGCAAATGTACCTAACTGGAATTTCGTCATGTTTAGTGATGAAACAAGAATAGTCCTAGTGTCAGACTCGCGACCAACTTTGGTCTGGAGAGCATCTGGAAGACGAGCACGCTTGAGCATCGCAGCTCAACCCCGTGTCAAGGGGGAAGCATTATGGTATAGGCAGGTATAATGCACGGAGCTCGAACTCCTCTTGTTTTTATTGATGGCACAATGACAGGTGCCTCATATCTTAGAGACGTTTTAGAGTCTATTGTGCGTTCATTTCGAGGGGCAGTGGGGATGAATTTGTTTACATGGATGATAATGATCCTCTCCATCGCACTTTAGCGGTTCGCGAATTTTGTGAGGAAGAGGGTATAAGAAAACTGTGGTAGCCACCGATGTCTCCAGATATGAATGTGATCCAGCATGTTTGGGACATGCTAAAACGCCATGTTGTCAAATGGAATTATTCCCCCAGTACCTTAAATGAATTCAAAATTGCTGTGCGCGAAACCTGGGAAGCCCACCTGGGAAGCCATTCTTCAACATCTTCTGGAAAACTTAATTGAGAGCATGCCACGTCGTCTCACAGCTTGCATTGAGGCTCGAGGAGGCAATACAGACTATTAGTTGTGAGAAAAAATTAAAATTGTTTTCAATATTTTCTGTTTAAAATGAAATTTGTTTTTGTTGATTTTCACTCATTATGAAATAAAATTGTCCAAAAATATGTCCAAAAATATAAAAAGAATCATATTAGGTCCAAAATAAAATAAAAATATCGTTATATGCAATAATTTTGGCCATATGTGTATATCATAGATTGTGTGTTCAACAGAGAACAGTTTTCGGTATTTATTTTGTCAGCAAACACCCATAGAATTATTCGGTATGTTATTCTAAACAAATTTCATATACAGGGTGGTGTTCCTAAATGACATGCTAATATTTAAGGGCGTTGTTCTTGGACCTATTCCAAGAGAAAAGCTTCATATGGATGCCCTAAACATCTTAATTTCTGAGGTACAGGGTGGTAAATTTAAAAAAAAAACTTTTTTTCATAATAACTCTGATTTTATTAGGTACAGATATCTTTATGAAACTTGATACACGTCTTTTATGCATCAAAATACTTTTTTGGTGTACAAAAATTTTTATTTATCTCAATCAGTGCCGTAGATACGGGTTTTATATTGAGTATTTTTAGAGAAAAGTGGTACACCACTGACTTCTCTCAAAATAAAAATTATTTTCAAAATCTCCATTCATCTAAATATTTTTTACTTCTCGATTTTTTACTTCTCGTCCGACGCATAGTTTTTGCTTAAAAAATTTAAAGTCAGTTTATTTCAGTGTCAAATCGCTGAAAATAATGATGTGGTGACCAGTGGCGGATACAGAGGGGGGAGTCATGGGGCCCGGGCCCCCCCTAAAATCTGTAAATTATGTTAAATATTAGGCTTTTTTTGTTAAAAATGGCGTCCTAAAAGCATATTCTATATTACTTTTTATTTTGGGCCCCCCCTAAAATAAATTCCTGTATCCGCCCCTGGTGGTGACTGTTGTGTGGAAATCATTTCTGCATTGGCTGGAAGGAAATTAAGAAACAAAACAATTTTTTTGTATATCAAAATAAGCTATTTTGATGCATGGAAGACGTGTATCAAATATACCATCAGAGGTACTTTGAAAAAAAAATTAGAAAATTTTGCCATCCTGTATCTTAAAAGTTAAGATGTTTAGGACATATATTTATACTAGCGTGTACCAGCGACTTCGTTCGCGTCGAATTAATAATTTGTAATGGTGATGATAAAGCAAAGCAAGAATTTCCATTAACTTACTACAAACTGGATAAAATTTTCTCACATTTATGGCAGCATGAGAAAAAACAATATGGCGATATTATTATATAACTTGGTAATATTTGGGGGGTAGTTTCATCTCGTTGAAATTTGACTTTCGAAAAATCCGTTTGCCAAAAATAAGCTTTTTACGTCCAGCAGTTTAAGCAGAATCGTGGTTAAGAAATTACCCAACTTTTTGGAACACCCTGTATGATTTTTTAAAAAATTTCAAAATATGTAAAAAAACCAAATAAATTATGCTGGTCCAAGCGTTTTCCCGAAAGACTAACTGTTTTTAAAATAACAAATATTGTAATACTTGAGGGGCGTTTCATCCTCTTGGAATTTGAGATTCGAGAAACCCCTCCTTACCGAACCTCTACACCCCACAGTTAATCTGTTTGTCAAAAATCAGCTTTAAATGTCCAGCAGTTTAAGCATAATCGTGATTAATCAATGGTCATATTTTATGAAACACCCTGTATAAATTTATAAAAAATCTTAAAATATGTAAAACAACAAAATAAAATATACGTGTTTAAGAGTTTTTCCGAAAAACTCACCGGTTTTTTAATAAAAAATATTTTAATATTTGAGGGATAGTTTCACCCCCGTAGAATTCGAGTTTCGAAAAATCCCTTCTTAGCGAACCTTTACACCCTAAAGTCAATCTGCTTTCCAAAAATCAGCTTTTTACGTCAAGCGCTTTAAGCAGGATCGTGATTAATCAATGACCAGATTTTTCGAAACACCCTGTATACATTTTTAAAAAATCTTAAAATATGTAAAAAAACAAAATTAAATATACGTGTTTAAGCGTTTTTTCGGAAACTTGACCATTTTTTAAATAAAAATATTGTAATATTTGAGGGGTAGTTTCACCCTCTTGGAACTGGAATTTCGAAAAATCCCTTCTTATCGAACCTCTACATCCTAGAATCAACCTGTATGCAAAAATTGAGCTTCTTACGTTGAGTGGTTTGAGCAGGATCGTGATTAATCAGTAGGTCAGTCACTTAAGGATTTTATGTAGTATAGATGAAGTTTTTCTCTTAGATAAGTCTAAGAATCACCTCCTTAAATATTAGCCATTAAGAAAGTCATTAAGGAACACCCTGTATACATATGTATGGGGGAGGATTTTCCGATGGATTGCAAATATACTGTAATGAAATGTCTGGCAGGTGAAAAATTGAATAAAAATTATTTAAACCATTGCCCTTATTTATGCAGTCCTAAAAAATTGTTTGACGATAGTTTATATTATAATTACACCTGTAAATGGTACTCTGGCTAATGTGCAACATCCCGAAAGCCTTGCCAGACTCGTCTAACGCTCGTTAGGCACGCTAAACTCAGAAACTACTCATTTAACTACCTGACTCGTGAGTCTGGCGGGGCTTTAGTGATTGTAAATGACAGCCAGACGTGTATTTTCTATGGCCGTGATTCTTAAAGTTAAATAAATTAATATGTTGAAATTTCAATTCTTACAATATTTTCGAATCAAGAGAAAATAGTAACTTTAATATAATGTGCAGGGAATTAATCTGCTGTTAATATTCCGTATATGGTTTAAACAAGAATTTCGTTTTACAATTTGAAATCGTTGTTATAGGTCAAGGCTTCTCACAAAGTATGCACAAGAGGTAAAATTCCTAGTTTAGGATTTGCAGACACAGCGGAAGAAGCATTCAAACAAGGACCTAAACCTTTAAGGCCGTGGGCTAGATTTGCCAAGTAAGTAGACTATATAGTGATGTATTAAGAGTCCATTTCATTAGTCCGAAAAAGTAGCAAAATAAGCGTTCGGCATTTAATAAAATAATAAAACTGGCTAGGTATTTTTACACAAATGAAGAAGGAAATTAAAGATAAAGGATGATACTATATCCGTGTTGTAGCACATTTTTCGACAACTTCTTTATTTTTAAGATTTTTGATGGTCAAACATCAACAAAATATTCCTTGGGTTTGGACTACATTTTCTCGAAAATAAAGACATAATTTAAAATTCTGTTACAATACGGAAAGAAATTGAAGTTTTGTGATTACAGTGATATATAATTTATATGGTTTTGTAACAAATTGATCGCTATTTTATGGCAAATGCCGAAGCTCTGCAAACCTTAATCAAAGCACGTGTATTCCGAATTTGGGGTGTGGCTTGGACACGACAGGATCGGGCTAAGCCTTAGGCAGATTTCTGAAATAAAATATATATTTCCTTCGGCCACACACCCGCTTTACCCGACTCCTGAAAGCGACCCGAAAGTACCCGGCGCCAAATAAGTCCATGGTTGGCAACAATATATTTAAAAATCACGCTTTGTTTGCTTCACAATTTTCTTTCATTGTAAACTCTTTTTGAGAAGGAAAATCCCATAGAAATATTCCAAATTATGTAACTTTTTTTCTAAGAATTTAGCTTAAATACAATAATATATCAATTTATAGTAAACAAAAATAATTTCTAGGTTAATGACATGTCTAAAACTAGATACTTAGACTAAAAACATTACATGATGTAAAAGTAACCGCTAATCCTTTGAACTAAACTAGTATTAATATCATTTTAATTGTGTCAATTAACAAAACGTTTGTGGGTGTGTGTGTGTGTGTGTGCCTTTTAGTTTTAGCATTCATTTTCCGCTGTTAAATCTACTAAAACTAGAACTACGGGATATTAGTCACACCTGTTGGAGTATCTTAAGAGTCTATTACGCTGTACTTACGGGTCGCTCTCAGGGGTCGGGTAAAGCGGGTGTGTGGCTGAAGGAGATATATATTTCAGAAATCTGCCTAAGGGCTTAGCCCGATCCTGTCGTGTTAAGCCACACCCAAAATTCCAAACACACGTGCTTTGATTAAGGCTTGATTAAGGTTTGCAGAGCTTCAGCATTTACCATAAAACAACGAGCAAGTTGTTACAAAACCATTTAATTATGTATCACTGTAATTTGAAAACTACAATCTATTTCTGTATTATAACGGAATTTTAAATTATGTCTTTATTTTCGAGAAAATTTAGTCCAAACATAAGGAATATTTTGTTGATGTTTGACCATCAAAGTCTTCAAAATAAAGAAGTTGTCTAAAAATGTGCTGGATAACACGGATATAGTATAAATCCTTGATCTTTAATTTCCTTCTTCGTTTGTGTAAAAATACCTAGCCAGTTTTACATAAAACCATAGTAGAAGGAAAAGAGTAGTTGCACTCTCCCAAATATTTTCTGCCAGTTTTTACAATCTGTTTAATATCGGCAGATTGCAGAGCGTTTCAGTTGAGTTTCGTCCGTCGACCTGTGAGTTTCGAGCGTTGCGTCCCAGCACAGAGACGGATTGACAAATAATGAGTTCCTTACTGTGTGTTGCTATTGGTTGTAGTAATTATTCAATAAATTGTGCTTTGAGTTTTTTTGAGAGTTATTTGTGATCATGTTTGTGTTCAGGTTAATTTTCTTATGACTGATTACTATTTAATAATTTGATATTATTTTCATTTAAACCTCAATTTTTATCGATTTTATTTTTGACAACCATCTCCTTGCTGTTTAACGAACTGCACCATAATTGAACAAAACTTTGCAAGTACCGAAAAAAAATTGGAAATCCCGGTTCCTTAGAGGCATGGTCCCGAAATTACCGGTTCCGAAAAACAGCTCTGGTTCCGGAAACGCTATAACGTACCATAACCGTGAATCGCCCTATACAGGGTAAAATAAGTGGAAATGTTTTTAGGGATAGTCTATTTTGCCCTGCAATATGAGGATTTTTCTGCGCATTTTTTTTTGAAAGTATTTTTTTAGTTTTTAGTTAAAAAACATAATTTCTTGATAATATGGTAACTAGGGTTCTGAACCGTAAATTCCCGGTTCTTTTGAGATATCAAAAAACCGGGACTCGAAATTATTAATTCCCGGTCCTTTCGATACCTTCGGGACTCGGTAACAATGAAAAAATTATTTTTTTATTACGTGAGAAAGTAGTCATGCTATTTCTCATTGTTCTTGCTTCTTTTCTCTTTTGAAATTTCTGTAATGCTTATTAGCAATTATTGAAGTTTAAATATGATATTTTAGTATTTAGTACAATGTTTCGTTGAATGTATTAGTTATCCAATGAAAATCACCTAACCAATATCTTACTATAAAACAAACACATTAATGTTAAAATTAAAGTTGTTTTAAATTTAAAAAAATGGTAGAAAATCTTTGAAATAAATAATAATATAAAAATATGTCATTATATATTTTTTCCGCATTTCTTCCCATCAGAAGATTATCAGATACAGAAGAATTGTTACTTACACGAAATGTGAAAATATTTCGTTTTCAAGCAAATTTTTACTCGATGATTTTTTTATTTAACTCATTTTTTTTATTTTATTTTATTGTGAACTCATATTTTCCTAAATACATCTCTGTGAATCTATGGCGAGTGCCACGACTATACTTTGTCTAGTTAGAGACCACGACTATACAGCTACGTCAGTGGTCACGGGACGCGAGAACAAGGTCATATATAGTGGCAGAAAAAGAACAAAGGATTTGACAAGGAGTAAAGCTACTAGTTTGCTTATACTATGATAAAACGTTAAATGCCGAACGCTTATTTTGCTACATTTTCGGACTAGTGAAATGGACTCTTAATAGGCATATTAATATCAAAAAAATCGCACGCATGGAAATGTTTCAGCACATATTAACATTTAGCGATATTAAGTGTCGACATTACAGACATTACAGTCTTAAGGAAGTAGCATACTATGCAACAGTTTGCATCATTGATTTACCTTTCACTATGCCCGGCATTAATTTTTATATCGCAATATTTCTTGTAGTACCTACGAGTACTTGTAAGTGATCGTTAAGCCGATATACAATTAATCGTACTATAAAAACTAATCTACTCCATTTTATTTTAATTTTATCTATACAAAACTTTGTAATTACTTTTTTAACGTTTATTTTCAAATTTTATTACGAGGTAGTACCTAATAAGTAAATACAGAGTGAGTCTTAAATAAGTGCAAATATTTTCAGGGCTGGTAGATCTCGTTAAAAGAAACATATTTCCTCTTTACCGTTTTTTAAATGAATCCAAAATAACCGAGTTATTTTACTTTGAAAATTTCCAAAAAAAAATGTTTTTTGATTAAATTTTGAGAACTACTGTTGTAAATTTAATCTACTACCGATGTTATACAGGGTGGTCCGAATTGTATTACGGAAACTTCGGCAGCATATTCTGCAGATAAAAATAAGTAAAAATGTTCGTATAAATGTATGTCCTAAAATGCTTAGTTTCGGAGATACAGGGTGTAGAAGTTTCATTTTTATTTCGATTTTTTCTAAATAATTTCTGAAATAACGTCAATATTTGGAGGAAAATTGGGGTCTGGGAGTTTTTTGACATGAGAAATTTGATTTTGATGTCAATATGAATCCTACTAGTAGAGGGCGCCCCCTACAACTGTTTTGAAGCGTAATAACTTTTTGTCCGTACCTGTACAAAACTACCGAGCGAAAGAATATACATCTCTGTGACTTTTTACTTAAAAAATATCTCTTTGTAAAAATCGCTACGAGCAACCGTTCTTAAGATATTTAGAATGGAAACAGTCAATACATGTCATTATTGAGGAAAAATAAACACGTTATGTTAGATAGTTATTTCACTGAAATAATAAATTTGGGAAATTTTTATTTTTTTTTAAATTAATCATAAATTCTTCTGCAAAAAATGATGGTAAAACAGTTTCTGTTGAACTTTTGGCACAAAAACATTTCAAATTTATGATTTCAGTCTAATAACTATTTAGTCAACATGTTTAATTTATGTCAATGATGACAGGTATTGATAATTTCGATTCCAAATATACTCAGTGAAAAAATATACATTTCCGTGATTTTCTACGTAAAAAATGTCTCTTAGTAAAAATCGCTACGAGCAACCGTTCCAAAGATATTTACAATGGAAATAGTCAATACATGTCATTATTGACTAAAAATAAACATGTTGAGTAGATAGTTATTTGACTGAAATGAGAAATTTGGGAACTTTTTATTTTTTTAAACTAATCATAAATTTTTCTTCGAAAAAATGATCATAAAACAGTTTCTGTTGAACTTTTGTCACAAAAAGATTGCAAATTTATGATTTTAGTCTAATAACTAATTAGTCAACATGTTTAATTTATGTCAATTGGTAATTTCGATTCCAAATATTTCGAGAACCATTACTCGTAGCGATTTTTACCAAGAGACCTTTTTTACGTAAAAAACATCGTAAATGTATATTTTTTTATTCAGTAGTTTTATACAGGTACGGACGAAAAGTTATTACTCTTCAAACCAGTTAAAAATATGTAGTTGGCGCCCTCTACTACTAGGAGTCATATTGACATCAAAATCAAATTTCTCATGTCAAAAAACTTTTATGTCATCCAAATATTGACGTTACTTCAGAAATTATTTGGAAAAAATCGAAATAAAAATGAAACTTCAACACTCTGTATCTCCGAAACTAAGCATTTTAGGACATATATTTGTACGAACTTTTTTACTTATTTTTATCTGCAGAATATGCTGCCGAAGTTTCCGGAATACAGTTCGGACCACCCTGTATATTATCAATGTTTTTAACTAACAAATAAAAAAACACAAAAATTCCAAATTTTTATTTTTTTTTCGCAGAAAACTTCATGATCGTGTTTCTGGGGTCGAAATATACTACCCCTAAAAATATTTGCACTTATGTACGACTCACCCTGTATAATTTAGATATTTAAAATGTCTATAGTCACTAGTGATGAGCACTGAGACTGATCTTGGTCTTTTTTTGGTGCCAGACCAAGACCAAAAGACCGACCACTGGAAGGTGGTTTTTGTAAAAAAATGGCGGAAATGAATATTTTTTCCCTCAGCAGGCTGCTGAAGTAAATATTGATACTCTGTTTAATAATAATAATTATTCGATAATAAAAACTTGCATAAAGTTAGCCGGCATCTGCCTGGTTAATCATTTTTTGCGAAGATCTTCCTGAATCGTTTTTCTTTAAAGTCTGACTTGCTGGTTGATAATTCACTATTTTATCGTTAAAAAATCGCGATTTATCTAAATGGCGTCTTCATGTCAGTGCTATTGATTATTTACAAAAAAAAAACAAAAACGCACATCTATATTGCATAGTAACATAAACGCACCCTGATAATTTATTAATTCGCAACAATGAAAGTAGAACTACTAGTAGATCCTTTTAAATCAATTATACTTTAGAGATTGGACATGAAACAGTTCTGCTGTTGGATAAAATTTTGTATGGCACTCGCATGTTATAACATATAAGTCACTTGAGAAAATTAGCCCTCTCAGCCTAGGCCTCGGGAGTTAAACATTTCCCAGGGTGGCTTATACGTAAGATAACACACTAGTACCATAAATAACAATTTTTATCAGCTGTGTTTGGCGTTTTTGAAAATATATAAGTGTATTATAATCGCTTAAAAATGTGGTAAACCTACGATAACTAAATTAGCATATTCATAAAAATCCCACTTAACTTTGTCGCAACAACAATACCCGATATTAAGGTACCTGAACAATATGTTACATTTAACAATGCCTAATCTAAACAAAACTTGCATTCCTCACGCTTTACATCATTGACCGTAGATGAATTAACGTTTTTGAAATGACAATGATGATTTGATGAGCCAATGCTTCACGCTTTGAACCGTAAAAATATTCAAAACACAAGGCTGAGAGTTTAAATGAAATAACTAATTAAAAATTGGTCATATTTAGTAATTTTAAAGTAAGTGAATCATAGGAACTGGATTAAATATTAATCGAAAATTGTTTTTTAACATAAAAAAAGTATATGACTCATCTGTGATTTTTAAATAGGTTTCAATGATTGTTTTATCAAATAGCAGTATCATTCTTCAAAACTGAAGTACTTATGTAGAGTAGTAATGGGTGTCTTAAATACATAAAAGCAAATATTTTCAGGGCTAGTAGTTCTCGATGAAAGAAACATATTTTCTCTTTACCATTTTTCAAAAAAGTCCAAAATAACCCAGTTATTTTATTTTAAAATTTTCAAAAAAATTATTTTTTGCTTTTAATTTTGAGAGCCACTGGATCTTTTCTGTTTGTTTTTCTTGTAAATTAAATCTACTACCTATACAGGGTGTCCCAGAAATAAGTGCAAGTATTTTAAGGAGTGGTAGATTTCGATAAAAGAAATATAATTTCTCTTTATCGTTTTTCCAATAAGTCCAAAATAATGGAGTTATTGTACTTTGGAGTGGAGTTATTGTACGTATTTTTTGCTAAAATTTTGAGAACCACTGAATCTTTTCTGGATTTTCTTACTTGTAAATTTAATCTAATACCATATTATCAAAAAATTATGGTTTTTAACTAAAAACTAAAAAAAAATCCACAAAAAATTTCAAAAAATTTCGAATTTTTAATTTTTTTTCGCGAAAAAAACTCATAGGCGTGTTTCTGGAGTTGAACTATACTACCAGTTAATATATTTGCACTTATTTCTAGGACACCCTGTATATGTATAGCCATATTATCAAGAAATTGTGTTTTTAACTAAAAACTAAAAAAAAATCCCTGATCGTCAAATTTTTTTTTCGCGAAACAAAAAATCATAGTCGTGTTTCAGGGGTCTAAGTATACTGCCCTAGAAATATTTGCACTTACTTAAGACTCACCCTGTATAACAAAAATATAAACTTTTCAACATTGACGAATACGGATGTAAAATTCTTTTGTTGTAAATAAGCATTATACAAAAGGTTACAGAATACCTATATAATTAAAAAAAAATAACTTTTTAAATGATAATAATTTTTTCAACGAAGCTTAATAATTATAGAAAATCTTGTGATGTTAGTAATTAGTACTTTTAGATATACATATAAAGATGATTTTTTAATATAAAAATAAAATGTAGATACATACAGGGTGTCAAAACAATAGTATACCGAAACGATAAAAATAAAAGAAAATATCCCTATAAACATATGCCCTAGAAGTTTCTAGAGAATTTATAGTTTATTAGTAGATCTATTGTTTTACAACACTTGACGTTTAAAGTCATAGGCTACTATTAAAATCAAGAAAAATATACGCTTTAAAACTAAATCTGAAATAACTGATAACTTAAAAACGATTTATTTTAGGTATAGGAATATGTATAGCCAAAAAGAGTCACGAATTTAAAAGCTTTTTGCATTTGAAAAAAATGATTTATGATAATTTTTTAATCGTTCAATTACATGACAGCTATGGCCATTATTATATGACATTCGGACAATTTAATTTTTGAAATAGATAGTGACATGTTTTCTTTTTATGATACAGTGGCTGTGGTAATCACTAATTTTGACGTTTAGGCTATACACATATTTTTGACAGGCAATTTTTTTCGTCCAAAAATTTTAAATATTTTTTTTTCTCAAAAAACGGATAACGTGTTTAAAATCAAAATTCATAAAATTTTACGGAGAATTTAAGTATGTAATAAAAAATGGGGACACCCATTCAAAATAAGAAAGTTGCTGTCAACTTCCGGTAGTTCCGGAAGTGCAGCCATATTGAAAATATTTGTAATCGATAGATCTCGTTGTAAAACAATTCTGTGCAAAAAATCTCCGATCTAGATATTGTAGTTCTCTAGAAACTTCTAATGCACGCTCAGCCTGGAACACCCTGTATATGTATGCATTTTAGCATTAAAAAATACGTCAAAAAAATTACAATCCACATAAGTTGCAGTCAAGTATCTACTGATACAAGCAATTTGAAATGTTCATGTTGTAATCGAGGATACTACGCTCATTGACTGGACATTTAAAGGTTGCTGTTGAATTATTCAAACACAGTGCAAGTATTCTAGCCATTATTTAAGGTCAAAAAACACTACCCATTATGGCAAATATTTACAAGTCATTGGACATTTTGAGTTTATAATTCCTGTAAGCCTAGTATAGTAAAGAATTAATACAGGTTTATTTATAATTCATAAACTTATACAGTGTAACGTTTTTAGTTCGTTACATGTCTTTTTTATATATAATATATGATCTCTGGCCTATCATCACCGGATTCCTTCTCGTTCAGGCCGGATAGTTTATTTGACGCGTAATTTTTACGTTCCCTAGTCGCCAACCCTGTTATCGTTCGACACAACCCTGTTACTATTCTGTGGAGGCGCGCGCTGTCAACATCGCTTCTGTCAACTGTCTCCGTGCTTAACCTCACTTTGTTTTGCTCTCTCTGTTGTATCCCAGCTTTTAGAAATGGTGATTATTTAAATCTTGCTGTATAGTTTGAATCAGCTGCTATTTCGAGGCTACAGGTAAAGAGAGTTATTACCTTTTATAGATTCGATATTATTATTGAATATTTTTAGGGTAGAGTTACGGATGTCCTAACTTGTATTTGTGTTTTGCTGGCACGTTGGCGTCCCTTTTCTTTTGTCCTCCAGAACGTCAAATGGAAGAAAGGACATGTTGTTTATTGTTTATTGAGCCCTCGGAAGTATTTCGAGGTGGGTTTATTTTGTTTATTGGACCTTGTTTGGTTTTAAACAAGAGTTTCATATTTTTAGGGTCCAAGGTACGGACTATGTCCAAGGTACGGACTGTGTCCAAGTACGGACTGTGTCCAAGATACGGACTGTGTCCAAGGTACGGACTATTTCCAAGATACGGACTGTGTCCAAGGTACGGACTGTGTCCAAGGTACGGACTGTGTCCAAGGTACGGACTGTGTCCAAGGTACGGGTAGTGCCTTATGTACAGACATTCTCTTATGTACAGATGTCCTGTGGACGAGTGTCCCCAGTAAGAACGATTTTTTCTTACATCTAAGTGCCACAGCGTGGATGTAGCTTCAGTCCCATGCTGTTTCACTCCCATTTCTAAGCCTAGTCAGTAGCTACGGCTGTAGTGATTCACGGTGTCCTCAATCTGGCCCCTTTTGTTGTTTTGGCCAACAGGATGGCCGACAGACAGTACAGAGATGCTCGACCACCTCACGCTGCTACTGTTTGAAGCAAGGTTACATAAAAGAACAGCTAAGTGTATATTTAAGTTCTAGTTTTACATTTAACATCTAAAACATATTCAGTCTTAAACAATAACGTACATCTTAAGTAATATCGTACAGACTATGTTCAGTGGTTAGATTGTTAAGAACATTCATGTCGATATAATCTTTAAAATATAATTTAGATCTTAGGTTTCATTGCATTACGTCTTGTAATAGTATTACTTTCTATAGATATTATTATTGAGCTATATTAACAGATGGAATAACGAGACATAGATTCTAGAATCTACAGGTTGCAACACATCAGATTTAACACCGCATAAAATTTAACAATTTAAATAAAGTAATGCTACTTTTCTTATATTTTCTATAACGTTACACGCATTGTATTTTTTCATAGTCTTTTCATAGAACATATTTAATATTATTTACATACATAGTTTTACTCAACAAATAACCACTATAATAATTATTAAAATTGTACAATGCCATTTACCATCAGAATTCATCATGAATAAATATAGTCATTAGTTTTAAGTATTATACAACTGTGTATTCTTTCTCTGTACATGCCTGGCGCCCAATATCTATTTTTTTGTTTATTGTTCTTAATTAGTTTTCTTTCCAGTGAAATACCTTATCCACGACTGCTCTCCGATGAAAAGCTGCCGTTCGCAGTGGTAGTTGTTTAATAAACGCTACAACAGGGTTATTCAAAAAACATGTGCCATCTCTCGTGGGGAGATTCCTCACGAAAATATATACCTCTATTTTTTTATATCAACGTAGGTCTGATTCTGCTTTGTTTCGTAGTTATGGGGTGTTAAACTCTTAATTCTTTTTCGATTTATTATAATTTTCTTCCAAGTACTTTAGCGATTCGAATGAAATTTTGAGGGTTAGGTTAGGTTTCTATAAGTGCGATATATTTTAATGCTAAAAAAGTGTCGACATATTCACCAGGGACGTGCATATGTGTTATTACTGGAATATTTTTATAAAAAAGTATGTACGACACTGCCTTTTTATTTTAGAGCTTTACATTTAATTAAGGCTGTATTATTTTTATTTTTTAGCGTTTGTTTGACTATATTTTTAAAAGTCTCTCCAATTTACATTAAAAAGTCCAGCTTTGTTTTATTATAGTTATATTTGAAACAATGGTTTTATGCTAGTATTACAATGATGTAATAAAATACATGTGCGTCAAACATAAATTAAAATCCTTGAATAAAATATTAGCCCCGGTACTTTAATAATCCTTCAGAAGTATGTATTGTAAGCGAGTAACTATTGCCAACTATATAATAGTACTTGGAAAAGCTTTTGCATTAACACACAAATTGAGTAGGTGTTTGTAATGTATAACTTATTGATTTTATTGCCGATTACTCGTATAAAGAAGGATGAAAAATATACAGGATGTCCCAGAAAAAAAATGAAAGTATATTAAAGGCTGGTAGATCTGGCCAAAAGACACATATTTTCTCTTTATCATTTTAAAATTAATTAAAAATAACCGAGTTATTTAACTTTAAAAATTTAAAAGAAATAATGGCAACATTTTGAGAGCCGCCGGCATCGTTGATAATCTATCCCAAATACCCTTAATACCAAACCGGATCCCAGCTTGTTCGACTCCAAGGGTTGCCACGTCGACTAGAAAGAAGCACTATAAACAAATTTCCGGAAAAGGACCAAGCGACACTCAAAAGTTTTTAAATATTTTTCGGAAAATGTCAAGAAAAATATAAAATTTTCAACATTGGCGTGTTTCTGGTGTCGAACTATACTACTAGGTAAAATATTTGCACTTTTTTCTGGGACACCCTGTATAATATAAATATAAATATATTTCTATAATAGATTATAAGTAATTTTGTACGTATGTTTTAACTTTAATTATAAATATTAGAAAAATATAGTCGTAAATTTG
The DNA here is from genome assembly GCF_002938485.1 of Sitophilus oryzae. NCBI lineage: Eukaryota > Metazoa > Arthropoda > Insecta > Coleoptera > Curculionidae > Sitophilus > Sitophilus oryzae. The sequence continues at coordinate 3,316,935 of NW_022146052.1, read as the reverse complement.
AATTGATTCAGAATTTAAAGTTTATTTTTTTTTGTTTCAGAAATTTTGTTGAAATTGCATTGGTATTGACCTATTATTGTGGAAACGCTGTATACATCGTCTTCATTTCTGTGTCAATGACAAAAGTAGGTAGTAAGTTTATCTGAGAGAGATTACTGATACACATTAATACATATTTATCTTTTGCATTTTTATTTTTTATATTTGTATTTGAAAACGGATGACGTGAAACCTAACGTTTAGTTTTATTAAAAAGATTAATTATTTTTAAATTTTTTCAGTTATTTTCATACTACTATCCCGACACGGCATCATGGGATCAGTACTTCAAGTTGATGATTCTAGTTCCTTTAATCTTGTGCTGCCAAATCAGGGAACTGAAGCACATGGTACCATTTTCATTCATAGCTAACAGTATGATGGTTGTCGCTTTTAGTATAACATTGTACTATATTTTTTCGAACATGTCATCGGTAAAATTATCCGATAGAAATCTTTATACGAATTGGGAAGGTAAATAAAAAAAATAATAAAATAAAAAAATTAATAAAAAAATAAAATAAAAATAAAAAAAATTAATAAAAAAATAAAATAAAAATTAATAAAACAAATAAAACAAAATATAAAAAAAATTAAAATAAAAATAAATAATAATAATAATAGGTAAATAATTGTTTAATTTTAGGTATACCATCATTCTTCAGTACGGTATTATTTGCGATGGAAGGGATTGGTACCATAATGCCTGTCGAGAATTCAATGAAAAAGCCGAGGTTTCTGGGATGCAATGGAGTACTAAATTCGGCAATGATAGTGGTGGTATCATTGTACACTTGCATCGGGTTCTTTGGATATTATAAGTTTGGTGAAGAAACTAGTGCAACTATAACAGGCAATCTCCCATCCAATGAAATGTTAGTATATTTCTCTCTGTCCTGTAATTGGCCGGCCGTGCGGTGATGCCACTTCTACCGATTTTTCGGTAGATCTACCGATTTGGCAGTTCATCTACCGATCTACTGAAAAGATCATATTTTCTACCGATTTTTATTTTTTGGAATATGTTAGCGGTACAATTTGTAGAAAAGGGTATAGCCGGATTAATCTAGGAAATCTGCCCCCGCGGCTTTTTTAACTCGCACTCAGGGGATTGATTTGGTGTCGAATCAAAATAATTCACCTAAATTTTTAGCACTTTAACTGAAACGGTTTTCGAGACTTTCAAAAAAAAAATTTTTTTTTCAATTTTATTTTTATTTTTATAGTAAAATTCAAAGTAATTAATAATGTTTTTTTTTCTAATACTTAGAAGTCTAAGATATTATGAAAAAATAATATGATCATGAGTCTTAAACGAAAATCCCATTTTTAGCGGAGGAAAGAAAATTAAAATCTTCATTTTTTAACCTTTCTGAAATATGTCACTCACTTAAAATCGTCAGAAAATGTCTTTTTTATACTCCTATACACTCAGGAATTTTTTAGAATTTTTTGAAATGGTGGAACATATGAAAACTCATTTTTTTAAATCTATTTTAACTAACTTATATTTTTGTTTAGTTTAAAAAAGTGCGTAGAAAAGTATTGTATTTTTTCATTAAAAATATATATAATAATAAAAAATCTAGGGTAACCTCTGTATAGATGTCTCGGGCAACAGGGGCGGATACAGGATTTTATTTTAGGGGGGTCCAAATAAAAAAATTATGTAGAATATGCTTTTTAAGGCGCCATTTTTAACCCAAAAGGCTAATATTTAACCCAACTTAGAGCTCTACTACGTAGAGCTTGTGCTCTTTTAGGAATAAAGGGATCAAAAGTCTGAAATTTCTAAAAATGAGTCTTATTAGTAATAGATAACTTAATAAAATATCTATTTATCTAGTGAATTAGACTTCATTATAAAATATAATCCATAACAGAACCATAAAAATAGCTTATTTGCAAATTACCTGTGTACTAAACATGGAAATATGTGCCATCAATTAACCTATGAGACATGAATATATATTACTTCATGAAGTATTTTAATATTCATGAAGTCAAGTTCGATTTCATTTCAATGCTCAACTAAACTGGAATCTGTTTTATTCAAATTATAATAATTATATACCTACATAATAATTTAACCTAGGTAAAACATGGTTAATGACAATAAACACATATCCGAATTATAAACAATTTTTCAGTATTAATCAGGCATTATACATTTATACGTGTCATACCTGAAAATATTAGCTTTTTACATCAAATATCTTATCGCGATGACAAATAATACCGTATGATCGAAAAAAAAAACGGCGTCAAAGACGATGATAATTTTGACGAGAACAATCTCTAGACGTTATTTACTCTAAAAATTGACTTATCAAAAATTAACACTAATTATGGAAAGATTAAACAACCGATAGAACATTATACAGGTTGTTTCAAAAAACATGTGCCATCTTCGTTTGGAGATTCCTCACGTAAAAATAAGATTTATTTTTTATATCAACATAAAATATGTCCGAATCTGATGCTTTTTTTGTAGCTAGAGGGTGTTAATAAGTCTTAATATTTTTTCGATTTATTATAATTTTTTTTAAGTACTTTTAGCGTTTCTAATGAAATTTCGAGGGTAAAAGTTACTATAAATGCGACATATTTTAAAGCTAAAAAAGTGTACCATTTTCACCCGGGACGTTCGTATTTATCACTGGAATATTTTTCAAAAAAAAAGTGTGCCACTGACTTTTTTTATTTTGATATCAAAATTGTGTACGCCGTTTAATGCGAATTAAAAGTTATCTATGGATATTTTGTCGAATTCGGCCTCCTTGATGAGATAAACGCTATTTTATTAATCACAATTTTAATAAAATTAAAATATAATATATACCTATTAATTAATACAATTTATTATTAAATATTATTACTATCAGTATTAGCACAAGTATTAGTTGAAGCTATAGCAATTTCAAATAAAAAATAATGGTATTTAAAAGAATTAGAACAGACCTAATTTTGAAAAATGTTAACATCCTGTAACTCTAAAACTATGCATTTCCATGCCCATGTTTATAGAAACTTTTTTTCTTTTTTTTTTGAGGGGGAATCAATGGGTACTTATTTAAAACTTTCGCAAGTTAATGATATTAACATTTTTTATAGGATGCTATTAGACTTGGATCAAGACATCTCATCACGGAGGCCGAAATTAACAAAATCTCAAGAGACTAATATAATAATTTTGCTTCACTATTTCGCTAACAAGAGAAAAAAAGTCAGTGGCGTACATGCTTTTCTTAAAAAATATTACAGTGATAACCCATATGAAGGGTACAGGGGAAAACGGGCTAAGTCAATTTTTAGCGAAATTGAGATATTGATGTCATCTGATAGAAAATATGTTAAATTTTGTTCTAAAGATAGCTTCCATGGCAAGAACGCGATAAGTCAGAAGATATTAAACAAGAAAAATATCCCGTACAGGGGAATAACGTGACAAGTCCATGCGGTACCGAGCAAAAACGGGCTAAGTCGTGTTTTACGCGCCTATTCGATAACGTTCTGGTCGCCATTTTAATCGTTTTGCCAATTTGCAGAGTTTTAAAAAGTTTTGTGGAAAGGAAGCTCAGGAGTATTTTACCTCACTATTATTACTAGCTGTATAATAAGTTTTTTTTTGTTTTAGACCTGCCCAAATTGTCCAAGCCAGTATTTCAGTGGCGGTATTCTTCACATTTATGCTTCAGTTTTACGTGCCTATGGAGATAACGTGGACCAGAATCAAAGACAGGATACCTGAAAATAGACATAATATATCACAAATTCTTTTAAGGACTGTTTTGGTTATTTTCGTTACAGGTAAATCCAAAACTTATTCAAGTGATTCTTAAATTTTACATACGGTAATCGCAAAACATTTTCCGATGCACGTCATTAATCATTAATCATATCGAAATTGACACTAAAACCTATAAACCTGACTAAATGAAATTTTGGCAAAAATGTTTAAATTTGTTGTATAATTTAAGATCCGAGCAGCTCTTCATCTTACTTTATAGAGAAAATGATTGCAACAGATATTTTATTTAGATTAAAGCTGCAAAAAATAGTTTAAAACGATTTTTTTACCGTCATGTTGGTCATATTGTCTTATTAAATGACAATTATCATAATGTTAGTCATTATTTTGTATAATATCGTGTTGTTGTTGAATCTTTGTGAGCAATTCTCGTTTTTTTGCCTATTTTCATATATTTTTAAAAAAATTGTACTTTTAAGCACCGACAGTTCTTTTAAGTACTAAATCTTCGAGTTTTTGTATTGCATTTCTTGAAATTGTGCGTTGAATATATACTGAAGCATTTAAACAGTCAAAGTAAAGAGCTTGTAGCTTTCCTGATAACTATTTCCCAAGCAGCATTTGAACGTCGGGACAACGTTGTGTCACGCGACCAAACGTCGGGGCGCAACGTCGGCACAACCTCGTGCCAACCCTAGTCTGCACTAGTTTGGAGAATAATTTTTGGGTCGAAACGACGTTGGATACCGACGTTGGCTAGAAGCCTAATTTAGTACAAACTGCAACGTTTAAAACTAATATGGCGTCTAAGTCGCGTTTATCCTAAATTGGGATAATTATAGTAAAAATATTATTTTTATGATTTAGTTAGAGACGTATGTCAGATGGCAGTGAAGGAAAACAAAACAAAAGTATTTAAGTGTGGAGGATGTTTTGAAGATCATAATTATTGAAACACTTTAACCGACTCTGTAACTCGTTACCCAAGGCAAAAAAGTTAAACGCAAGCAACTTTATTGATAAATGTATTGTTTCTACTTTGAAAAATACTAATGGGCCTTAAAATTAAAGAGTTTTTAAAAAATTTTCTTGAATTTTTTTTTTTTAGTAAATGAGAATAATTTATTCGCAGTCGAAAAAATTGTTTCCGCGTGTTTTTAGGGTCAAATATTTTCAAGTTAATGTATTCAAAAAGCAGGAATTGCTATTTTAGGAACGAAACATTTTCTATTTTAACAACATGGCGGCTTTCACTTTGTTGTTTTGGAGATTAAGATGGAGTAGTTCGAGTAGTCGCATACTGGACTAATAAAGTCGCAGTTCGGCCTTAACAGGTAATATACTAGTCGCAAGATTGCCTAATTTAGTCATCCAACAGTCTAACTTGTGCCGCCCCCTCTATAATCTAAATAAACGAGGGAGTGGATAAACTATCGGTAATATATGTCGATGTATATTTAAATTCTAGTTTTATATGTACCTTTCTTATGTCCCATTTTAATTAAGTTTTTTATAAAACAAAAACAGCACTGAACTGTCTGACTGAACAGAACAATGAAGTGAAAATTTAAGATTTAAGGTTATGGTTCAACACAGTTGCAAAAAGGTAGTGATTCGACGTCCTACCAACGTAAGAATAAGGAAATCTAAACAACGTTGGAATTAGTAAAACAGATGACGTTTGCATAACGTTGGAATAGGTCCTGAAACTGACGTCAAGTCGGAAAACTCTTATATTGTCCAACGTTGTAACTACGTTGTCCGAATCACCTAAAGATCACTTAAGCAAAAAGGTTACAAGACAACGTTTATTCGACGTCGCAGAAGCTTCTACCTTGCTGTAGTACTAGTCCAACGTCGGCACAACGTTATAAAAACGTTTAAATTTATTTTACTACCCAAGGTAGGGAGCTAACTATTTTTTGTAACTAATCCAACGTTGTGTTTAGTAAACATGTGGTCGCAAGTCGTGAAAATGCTACTTGGGTGTGAACGAAAATGTAACAATAAAGGTCTTTTATTACACTTGACTGCTGTCAGGGAAATAAATTTGATTGGTAAGCACATTATACCACTTTAAAAGTTATTTCTACTTATTTCGATTTGTAGCGAGTGAATTTTCCAATTTTACGTTAAGATTTATCTCATAAATCCATCACAGTTTGGCAGCGCTGTCGCTATCGCTTGTCACACAAAGTTGATCACGTGCATTGAAAATTGTTTTGCGATTACTTTAGATCATCAAATAAATTTTGGGAAAAAAATAATCTTGATTTATTTTTTAAGTTAATTTTAAGTGAATTTCATAAATGATCGGTTTAGTACACGTATGTATATTATACAAGGTGAGCCTTAAATTAGTGCAAATATTCCTTAATCTTTTTATTCAAATTTTATATCAATCATATAGCTAATAAAAAAATAGTGTAATTTTAAAACTACATTAAATAAAAAAATTAATGATATATTTTCTTTTCATCGTTACAGGTATAGCTGCTGCTGGTGGAGAACACTTGGGTACACTAATTGATCTTGTTGGAGCAGTGTTCTTCTCTACTTTAGGACTATTTGTGCCGGCCTTTATTGAAATTATAGTTGATTGGGATGAAGGCTGGGGAAAGTACCAATGGAGGCTTGTAAAAGATATCCTAATTATGTTTATTGCGATATTCGGTTTAGTTTCTGGCAGTTATTATGCTGTTGCTGAAATGGAATAAGTTGTATATAATGTTTATATAAACTTGTGAGAGAATTAGAGTATTATCAAAGTGATACATTTGGTGCTGCACGGATAAAAATATTTTCTTGAATCAGCGGCAAAATTCTTGTTCCAAGAGCCTTGAGACTTTCATATATACTACAGTTCATACCAAATAAACTTTTAGTCACGTGATTAAGCTTGTTGCCAGTTTTATATATTTTCTTTTAATCAAAATATTTTAGGAAACAAAAAAAAATAATTATGAATATATATAAACAATTATTATTTACATCAACAAAACTCGCACCTTCTTAACTGCACTTAAGGGACATAAAGAGCCAATACTACCGCTTTCCCGTTCAAAATATTCTAATAAAGTTGCGATGAGTTTTTTACGGTTATATTAAGCTATCTTGTACACTTTGCACTAAAAGAGGTTCTAAAAAGAACAATGTTCGACTGCAAGGTCTGCTAGTAAACATTTTTAAGCTTAAAGTATCATGACACTACTTATATAAACCAAAAACTCGTAATACAAAGCTAAAGCGCCAAAATGAATGACAATGTCAGGAAATAAATCAATAAAGCAGAGCTACCACCTGCATCCCCAGCGCGAAATTTAAATTCCAGTTAGTCAGCACGGCGCCGAATATCTCCATGGTTGGCAACAATTAATAACCGGTTGACAGACAGAGAGACAATATAAAAAGGAGCATACAGTGTTGCCGGTATTTACGTTTGTAGGAAAAAGTGTGTAGAAAAAAAACTTTATGTATACTGCTGAAAATGCAGCTGTAGAAAAATTAGTAATTAATTGTGAGAAATCAAGTTAACAACCCTAGATGCAACATTTTTCAGAAACACCTAATTGTGCAGTTTGAGATTTTCATGCAAAATCCGGCAATACTGCATTGAAGAAATGTATCCACCCAACTTTTATCTCTTTTTAATACATTTGATTTTACCCCAAGCAGCATTTGGACGTCGGGACAACGTTCTGTCACGCGACCAAACGTCGGGGCGCAACGTCGGCACAACCTCCTGCCAACCCTAGTCTGCACTAGTTTGGAGAATAATTTTTGGGTCGAAACGACGTTGGATACCGACGTTGGCTAGAAGCCTAATTTAGTACAAACTGCAACGTTGTTTAAAATCCTAATTCACAGAAATACAAAACTAATATGGCGTCTAAGTCGCGTTTTATCCTAAATTGGGATAATTATAGTAAAAATATTATTTTTATGATTTAGTTAGAGACATGTGTCAGATGGCAGTGAAGGAAAACAAAACAAAAGTATGGGCCAAAAGTAATGGGCCTTAAAATTAAAGAAATTTTAAAAATTTTCTTGAATTTTTTTTTAGTAAAATGAGAATAATTTATTCGCAGTCGAAAAAATTGTTTCCGCGTGTTTTTTAGGGTCAAATATTTCAAGTTAATGTATTCAAAAAGCAGGAATTGCTATTTTAGGAACGAAACATTTTCTTATTTAACAACATGGCGGCTTTCACTTTGTTGTTTTGGAGATTAAGATGGAGTAGTTCGAGTAGTCGCTTACTGGACTAATAAAGTCGCAGTTCGGCCTTAACAGGTAGTATACTAGTCGCAAGATTGCCTAATATAGTCATCCTAGAATCTAGCTTGTGCCGCCCTCTATAATCTAAATAAACGAGGGAGTGGATAAACATCGGTAATATATGTCGATGTATATTTAAATTTAGTTTTATATGTACCTTTCTTATGTCCCATTTTAATTAAGTTTTTTTTATAACAACAAAAACAGCACTGAACTGTCTGACTGAACAGAACAATGAAGTGAAAATTTAAGATTTAAGGTTATGGTTCAATACAGTTGCAAAAGGTAGTGACTCGACGTCCACTACCAACGTAAGAATAAGGAAATCTAAACAACGTTGGAATTAGTAAAACAGACGACGTTTGCATAACGTTGGAATAGGTCCTGAAACTGACGTCGGTAAACTCTATATTGTTCAACGTTGTAACTACGTTCTCCGAATCACCTAAAGATCACTTAAGCATAAAAGGTTACAAGACAACGTTTATTCGACGTCGCAGAAGCTTCTACTTTGGTGTTGTACTAGTCCAACGTCGGCACAACGTTATAAAAACGTTTAAATTTATTTTAATACCCAAGGTAGGGAGCTAACTATTTTTTGTAACTAATCCAACGTTGTGTTTAGTAAACATGTGGTCGCAAGTCGTGAAAATGCTACTTGGGTATGTATATACATGTTATATAGATTATTAGTAGAACCTTTAAGAAACTGCAAAGGAATATTTTATTCGTTTACAGCATCGCAGCCCTTGTATTAAAAAATAAAAAAATCGGATACTGGAACATACGTATTGTTACGAGCAAAAAGAACTTGGACATGGAAAGTCATGTCAAACGTGTGTATCTGTCAATTTTTAATTACCGATAATTAGTACCACCTCAAAAAAAACACATAAAATCTGGGAATCTTTAAAACGACAACTAAATAGTTCAGCTCCTCTATCCTGCATATACGCTGCTATCTGCTATAGGAGCCCCGCGAAGAGGCGACGCGACGGACGGCGCGGCGATACGTTGCGCTCCGACTTGCTTAATAAAAAAATCGCTGATACCAAACGATACATATTAGGAAAAAAGTAATATTACCAAAAACTTTTGTAATGTTTTGGCTTCATTTGCTTCGCTGGATGTACATAAAAAAAGTTAAAAATAAAAAAGTTTCTCGATTGGTGAAAATTGTTAGTAGTGGGAACTATCGAATGAATTCTATCGAAACATTCGATAGTTGCAATTCATTCGAATAATTCGATAGCTAGTAAAAAACATTCGTTGAAAACTATTCGAATAAAAATTATCGAATAGATGCGTCATCTGCCTTGAAATATCGTATTCTAGTAATTCGGCAGCAAAAACCATTCATTTATTAAATTCATTCATTTATGAAATTCATTTATTCGTCAGGATCGATTATAATAAAATATTAACTGGATTTTAGTTGTCGCCCGACGACGTAGGTTTCTTTCCGAGAAACCCGACAGCGGTCGGTGGCAATGCTATGAAAGAAGCCGGCATCTTTGATTTTTGCGGAGTCATATAAAGATAAGGGACACATTATTTTTTTATATGAGGTGCTAGTATTTACCACAGAAAATACATTATGAAGGGCGCTGTTGCCATATATTGGAATTAGTTGATATTAGCAAAGAATATTATTGTTTGGCTTTAGTTAGTTAGGGATAGTATGTCTATATATTTTGCATTTTTTTATTAATATTCTGTTGTTACACTGCAATAATACTTGTTATTTTTGATGTAGGAAAATGATTTTTAATATTTTTAAGCAAAGACTGGTTTATATTAAAATAATAATTTGTTATACCTATTAACAACAAAATTTAAAATAATTTAATATAAACATTTTTTTACATAGTAGCAAAATATAAACAACAAATTAGATGTCAAAATTATTTATATTAGATCCTATTTAAAAATAATATAGTCTTTAAATTTTTTGGCAACATTGGTTTATTAAATAATAATAATTACAGAACTAATTTTGTTATATTAACAACAAACTTTTTAAAATCATGAAATATAAACATTTATTAATTTTCTAAGCATGCAGTGTAATGGAAGGAAAATATAAATAAAAAATTAGAAATCAAAATTATTTATATTAGGTACTTTATACTACTATTTAAAAATAATATTTACTTTTACTGGCATTTACTTTAAAAAATAAATGAAATATTTCTTCGCAAAAAACTACATGTAAGAGAATTAGCATAAACAAAATACAAACATCGTTAACTTCTTTTTTTAAATTGGCACGTGTAAAACTTTCAATTTAATTTTCACACCCATAGTTTGAGTTCGATAACCATTTACTTAACCACATTACTTAAATATGATTATTAAGTTCAACTAATTCATATTATTAAAACATCTAAAATACAAATATGTATTTTTTAAAATTAATTCTAAGTTCATCTCATCTCTCTTAAAAATTGCTACTTCTCAAAAATTTCCCATTAAAAAATAGACCATATATACCATATAAAATAAAATAATTGAAAGATCGGGCTACGGAAAATCATACAAATTTTTGAAAAAATTTTGACACCTGCACACGCACACAATCGTCAATTAAAAAAAAAACTACTATTTTAGTATTTTTAAATATTTTAATAAACGCAAAAATAGCACAGTATTTATAAGGTGAAGTTATAAAAATTTGGAAGAACTAATAATGCACTGACGTACACAAAAATCAAAAAAAAAACGAATACTAAATTTCATTTATCAAAAGCATTCGATAGTTGTGGCTCAACGATAACCATTTAGTTGCACGGCGAGGTTGTCACATATGCTTTAGTATACAAATGAATGAATGATTTTATTCGAATAAAACCATTCGATAGTTGAAATCATTCATTCAGTAACCATTCGATAGTCTAATTCATTCGATAGTTCCCATCGCTAAAAATTGTAATACATAAAATTATTTTTTTTTTGGTTTTTCTGATGTTTAAAACAATAAAAAAGCGAATTGCGTATAAACCACGTATACTGATAAAAGCGCTATGGTTTTTACTTTAATTTAAAAAAAAGAACGGCCCGATAGCACTTTTATTTCCCGAAATATGACACAGGAGACGTTGAGAAACATGATTCACAAATAAATGTTTTTTTTTTCAGTTTTTTGAAGATAAAAAATGCCTCGACCACGAAAAAATGTCGTAAAACTCGATTTCATATACCCTGTGATATTCTTGACAAAACTTACCATGTTAGACCTGGTTCTACGCCAACAAAAAAAAAAACGGCATGATAGGGCTTCGAAATCGCTGCCACTACAGTTTTTCTAAACACAGCACAAACGTGGTAGCTACTGTTTCATATCAATACCAATAGGTTACTTCATTTAAATACCGTATGATCGAAAAAAAACGGCGTCCAGTTGGCTTGGAAATGACGATCGATGACATTTCCCATTTAATTTTACATATAAAATGACAGCGATCTTCGTTAGCATAGCCATCGTTGACGCCGTTTTTATTCGATCATACGGTATATAAACTTAAAAATAAAATATATGAATTTTTGTTCTAGGCTCAAAGAGATTATTTAGATTCCCATATTCCTGAATTCAAGAGAATATTGCTATCGGTGTGATCAAAAAAACTATCGAGATTACTGTTTACTGTATTAAACAAAAATATTTTTTTCTAATTTATATTCCACCTGTTAACTTTTTACGTGATTGTATAAAAAAGTCGCTTTTAAAAAAACTGCTGTGATATTTATGTAGATACGGTGTAGAGCATCGTTGTTGGAAACAGAAAATGTTGAAAACACATATGTAGATACCAAATTTGAACAATTCTGAACAAGCCGATCTTAAATAATTTAGGAAAAATAGATATCTAAAATTAAATATAATACTATAATATTTTTTTACGTAGCAGTGTAGATAGGACAACAAATTACATTTGTGGACAACAAATTACATTTAACATAAATTTAAATTGGAATGCCTGTCATAATATATAATTGTTTTGGATCGCGACCGTTGTACGTGATCTGGCGTTGCTAAGAACAACCGCAAACAAAAACAAATAATTTTCTCTTGTCAAAGTCGGAACCTTGAAAAATTATAAAATCTTTCAAAATTTTAACCGGCCTCATTGAAAAAATACCGGAAAGTGTTTAAAGCGTCCATTCACAAAGTAACTATTGCTATCTTGTGAGAGTTTAATTTAAATTTTATTTTCTAAAACCCATGGTAATTGTGAAAAAGTGGCATTAAAAACTTAGAAATGCTGTGTTGTGTACTGTGAACTGTAAAAACCACCGCGGATCGTGGCATAACGTCGGTTTCCAATGTTTCATAGGTATTTCATACGTGTCCTTATATAAAATAAAGTTTGTTGTATGCAACACACGGTATTTTATCTATAAAATTAAAAGAAAATAATAATACATTTGAATAAATAAATATTTGGCGACATAATTCCGGAAAAAGCCGAACCGCTCCGAAATTATCAAAAGCTTTGGGTCGCGACCGTTCCAAGAATAGCGCCAAATAGTGTTTACATTGTCCTTATGGGCACTTTCCAATCTAAACTTGTTTCATTTATCTATATTAAGGTATGTTGGCATTTGCCTTGTTTTGCATTGTTACCTGTTTACTTTTTATTCAAGAATAGATGCAGTTTTTCTGAAATTAATTAAAATTGGCCTGCCCAAAACTGCATATACATATGTATTCTGACCTTATATATAAACATTTATAACTTTGCTGTAAAATGAATTGCTGCCAATATTTGGACAGTTTAAAATTAGCATGGGATTTCCTGTTTCCAAAAACGATGCATCACCCGTTATAAACCTTGGTGTAAAAATTTTATAAAATATCAAATAATGTAAAAGAAATGAAAAGTAGTGTATTGTTTCATAAAATAAGTGTGATCTTAAATAATTGTAAGATATTAGATATTATTTTAATTTAATTTATATTTTTATAATTTTATTGTTGATGTATAGTAAAACTTTTAAAATAAGTTAGAAACAATACTGTAAATCAGGGTTGGCATGATTTAAATCAAGTGATTTTTTTTATTTTAATCATTAAGTGATTTAAATAAAACAAAGAACTTTTTTAAAACTTTATAATATATCGAAAAATAACTATAAAAAATTAAAATAAAAATCTGTCCTGGAAAACTATAAAAACTATTTCTATAACAGATAACAGATTTATTATAATATTATCCTATATCTATTCATCAAATAAAATGTTAGATTGGCTATTGTAACGTTTAAATACTTTTAATAAATCGAAAAATAATTGTAAATGTTATAAAACTATTTTATATAAAAAATGGTTTGTACAACACATACATATACTTATTTCAAATAACTTTTTTTAATATTTTTGAAGTAATTTCGTGTGAATCCATTAGACCTCGAAACGGCAGAGAATTATTTTTAAACGCCCTCCGTGCCGTTCTTCACAGTCGAGGAGCTTGTCTCCGGCTGAGGAACCCGTGAGGTGGAGGCTGGAGGATCTGTCTCCATTTTCTCCACCTCTTTAACTTGATCTTTCCTTAGACTTGATACTGGTGTTGTCCCGTATCTATAATAGAGGATATGTCCCTCTTTCTCTATTGCCTCCTTGGATTTGAGGTCAATTGCTATTGTGAGGACCGATTTGAGGATTGAGGTCAATTCCTATTGTGAGTTCTTCTGATGTAAAACTATATCATAAAATAATTACATAATTATATTATGTAATTTTTTGAATCAAGATACCTTCTGCCTTCTCTAATTTATCTTCTAGTTCTTTCCAAATTTCTACTGACATTTCGGTCTGTAGTAAGTACTCTACATTTTGACATTAGATAATACTAATTTCATTCTTGGCTTAGGACTATTTTTGAACAATAGTGTATTGTTTTATTTGGAGTAAAAATTATACTTTTTTTGACTAGGCTGTACGTTTGACGAACCAACATAAAGCTAGTCCGACATTACAGGTAGGCACAAAAAGTACATTTTTGCTCTAAATAGCACATAAGTACTATTTTTTTAAACGTTACAAATAATTTTTTAATCAATTTCAAACATTGCAAATAAAAACTAATACCTGGCAGTTTAGTATCAGTTTTGTACTTTTATGTGCTTAGGCGTAAAAGTGCTTAACTTTTATGCCTATGAGTTAAAATGACAAAATTTAATACTTTTGTGACGTTTGAAAAAATATCCTTGGTGACTCATGTGAAAAAAAAATGACGCGCCGTAGAATTGTTAATGTTATCAATATCGGGCGAGTTACGAAGATTTAGCCATTTAGGATAGGACTTTAATTGGAAATAAGTCTTAAAATTATTTGGAAATCCCAATTAGGTAAATAATATTTTCTATGAAAATTAAAAAAAATCTGTTTTTTTATTTTTTTGCCAACCCTGCTGTAAGTTGTTGATTATTGATTTATACGAAAAGTGATAATGAAAAACATTTCAGATTATACAGGGTGGTCCGAAGTGTATTCCGGAAACTTTCGCCGCATATTCTGCAGATAAAAATAAGGAAAAACTTCGTATAAATGTATGTCCTAAAATGCTTACTTTCGGAGATACAGGATGTAAAAGTTTCATTTTTATTTTGATTTTTTGCAAATAATTTCTGAATAAAATTAACGTCAATATTTGGATGAAAATTGGTGTCTGGGAGTTTTTTGACATAAGAAATTAGATTTTGTTGTGTTAATATGACTCGTACTTATAAAGGGTGCCACCTACATTTTTTTAACTGGTTTGTGAATAATAACATTTTGTCCGTACCTGTATAAAACTACTAGGTAAAAAAATATACATTTACGACGTTTTTTATGTAAAAAAAGCTCTCTAGGTAAAAATCGCTAGGAGTAATGATTCTCAAGATATTTGGAATCGAAATTATCAATACCTGTCGTCATATAAATTATTAAACATGTTGACAAATAATTGTTAGACTGAAATCATAAATTTGAAATGTTTTTGTTCAAAAAATTCAACAGAAACTGTTTTATCAGTATTCTTTCGAAGAAAAATTTATGATTAATTTAAAAAAATAAAAAAAGTTAAAAAAAGAACTTTTTACTTATTTTTATCCGCAGAATATGCTGCCGAAGTTTCCGGAAGACTCTTCGAACCACCCTGTATAACAATTAGGTACCGTATGATCGAAAAAAACGGCGTCCAGTTGCCCGGGAAATGACGATCGTTGACATATCCCATATAAATTTAGAAACAGGGTGGCGCACCTCATTCGCCTCGGTTGATTATACGAAAACGGAAAGATGTAGAAACAAAATATTTTATGGGTATATGTGGGAAGACAATGTGCACAATTTAAAATTATTTTGAAATATACAGGGTGTTTCAGAACTAAGATCAATACCAAAGTTATATTTTTTCTTATGGAACACCCGGTATTTTATTTCATTTTTGGATTCTTGGGCCCAAAAAGAGGCATTTATTATAAGGGTTAAATATGTTTAACATCTTTAGTTTTTGAGATATTTAAAGATATTTAAATTTGCATGCTACAATAGAACAGACTATTAACACCCTGTACATTACTTTTCAGAATTAATTCTAATGCTGAGTTTAAAGGTAGAGAAATAAACTTTACTGAAAAATGGTATTGGTTCCTTAAATTTATACAGGGCTATCAAAAGTTGCTGATCTATTTTAAGGATATATTTTGTATAAAAACTTCGTTCAACACCCTGTATTTTTTGAATAAATCGTAGCAGATTCAAATGCTCTTGCAAACTACATTAGGGTTTCTCATACCTATCTAGCTCATATTTTGAATAAAAAGCGATTTTTAAATAAAATCGCAATCCAGATGGCTGGTGTCGCCATGGCAATTTTCTAGTGACAGTTAGTAACTATTTTCAAAGTCGACATTAGTTTATGGACATTATTATTTATAACAGTTTACTTAAATTTACCTACAATAATTTAATAAGTAAGTATTCATTATTTTTGATTAGCTTCTTGGCCTCAAGGGCTCTTATACTCAAAGATATCCAAGGAATCTTCCTGATAAGCGTTTCTTTGAAAAACTTTTTGTCCTATTGCCTATTGCGCAGATCGCAGAGCTGGTAGTGTGGTATATAAAAAAACCTATTAGGCAGAAACCTGTGGTTGGAAGTGAATAAAATAAATTTGCCGTAATTGGCTATTTTATAGAAAATCCATATATCTACAAGTCATCTTAAAGTAATTCATAAACTACTTCTTCGTTTTTCTTGATAGAATAATGTACACATATTTAATACATATTATTTATTAAACTATTGTAGGTAAATTAAATAAAAATAAACTGATACAAATTTAAATAAGTCCATAAACTAATTTCGATTTTGAAAATAGCTACTAACTGCCACTAGAAACTTGCCATGACAACACTAGCCACCTTGATTACAATTTTATTGAAAAATCGCTTTTTATTCAAAATCTGAGCCAGATAGGTATAGGAAACCCTAATATAGTTTGAAAGAGCATTTAAATTTGCTTCGACTTATTTAAAAAAATACATGTGTTGCATTTGAAATAACGAAGTTTTTATGTAAAATAAATAATTAAAATAGACCAGCAATTTTTGATACCCCTGTATACATTTAAGGAAGGAATAACATTTTTCTGTAAAGTCTATTTCTCTACCTTTAAACTCAGCATAAGAACTAATTCTGAATAGTAATGGATGTCTAAATAGTACAGGATGTTAATAATCTATTCTATTGTAGCATGCAAATTTAAATATCTTTAAATATCTCAAAAACCAAAGATTTTAAACATATTTAACCCTTATAATAAGTACCTTTTTTTGGGCCCAAGGATCCAAATATGAAATAAAATACCGGGTGTTCCATAAGAAAAAATATAACTTTGGTATGGATCTTAGTTCTGAAACACCCTGAACATTTCAAAATAATTTTAAATTGTGCCCACATTACCTCCCCACATATACCCATAAAATATTTTGATTCTACATCTTTCCGTTTTCGTCTAATCAACCGAGGCGAATGAGGTGCGCCACCCTGTATAAAATGACAGCGATCTTAATTTCATAGCCATCGCTGACGCCGTTTTTTTTTTCGATCATACGGTAGAAATTATTACATTCCAACTTGACTAGAAACTTTGGTTACAATATATTTGTTAAAAGATTGCCAACTTTGGTAAGCTTTTGTTAAATACATTTTATGAAATGTAAATAATCATTGTGACATAAACATACTTTATACCAGGCGTATTAAATTATTATTAGGTATTTATAAAGAAAATTCTATTTTTAAGATAAATTAAAAAATCTGTAAAATCATCCATATTAAAAAGGATTACAAAACGTTTTAATAAAATAATGTTTGTACTTTGCAGTTTCATTTCTTTTTAGCAGGTGCGATAATTATTCATAACCCCTTATAATACGTAGTCCTTTGTCAATTATTCTATATAATGATAAGAGTTAAGTTGAAGTTTAGATGAAAACGATAAATCGAAGGAAACAATAGCTCATTCGCTATGTAGTAGGCGTACGAGTATATTTTGCATCATTATTCTACAAGGTATTATCCTTTTCTTATATTTGTGTAACTGTTTTAATGTCACGTAGAATATTATACAGGGTCCGGTAATAGTGCGTCGGGCTATAATAATAAAGGAATTTTATTTAAGTGCAGACCTAAAGTATGTATTAGAATATATTTCAACTTCTACAGCGCATTTTAATTGTAGAAACTAAAAATGTAATAATATACAGGGTGTTCCATTTAAAAAAATACAACTTTGATATTTTTAATTTAAAATGTCCATTTTTTGTATTTACAGAAAACTATTTTATATTTTAAAAAGTTTAGCATACAATTTTGAACACCCTGTATGGTTTAAAATTACGATATTTATCGCAACGGGAAGTTCAGACCAACTATAGTAAATACCTAGTATAGTTTTGATTTCACGACATTTTTTGTATTTTTAATATCGAAAAATGACAAGGTTCGCGAATTGATAGCAATGTGCGAAGTGACACTTTTTTTCATTTCCCTACGTTACCATGACACGGTGCGCGAAGTAATGCGCGAAATGCCTATTTCGCACACTGCGTGTAAATTATATGGGATTTTGGAATTTTGATTTTTGTTAAATGAAGAATGTTAATTATTTATTTCGAAATATTCAAGAATAAACAAATAACAAATATCAAACTTAACACTAATGCATATTCTAGTTAATATTTACAATATTAACATTAATAGTACAACCAGTACACGAACCAATATTTAATCCCAAACTAGATAGTTCTGATTTTGCTTGAGATATGGGGGTTTTGGAACTTGAGACACTATCCAATTTTGATGTAGAGGTACTTGATCCCGGTATTTGACACTCTAAAATTTTATTTCATATTTGAATTTTATTGTTGATATTGAATTTTTATTGAAATTTGAATCCTCGACGTATCCCTCGGCCACTGTCGAAGTTTTTTTTTATAATAATCATAATTTTAGGGATATCTCGATTTTAATGTTTGTAGAAAAAATGTTGTTTGCAACTCGTGCGCGAACTATATTGGTGATCTCGACTAATTTTTCAACTCGGCTACGCCTCGTTAAGAAATTCAAGTATCGATCACTAAAGTACTCACTTCGCCCACTAGATACAAAAATAACTATTTTCATTTATTTATTAATACCTCTGAAATTATTTAAACATAGTTTAAATATTTAAGATTATGTAAAGTGATCAGAAAAGAAGACAAAAATGCAATAATATACAGGGTGTTCCGTTTTATAAAAAAACATCCCGATACACTTGCACTTTTTTGAGCCACCCTGTAGACTGTAGAAGTTAAAATATTTTCCTGAGATACATCCTAGTACATATGTACTTTAGGTTTGCACTTAAACACATTTTGTAAGTTTTTTTATTATAGAAGCTTCAGCTAATAAAATGTAAAATATTTCATATTTGTAATCGAATATCAGACTTGACCAACCATCAAAAATGTCTCGAAAAAGGCATATTAAAAATTACTTAAATATGTTAACTATATTTTAACTATTTCTAAGCGAGCACTTTGACAATGAAATGAAATTGGTGAATCCATTGCCTAATACAAAATTGAGGTCTATGATGGTAAAACTGGTTTTTTTGCCACTTTTGTTATACAACTCAAGTATTTTTCTTCTCTAGTCTAAGAAGCTTAGTCAATGCGTTATCAACAATCTGGGTGCTTAAAGATTTTTTGTATATCAGTGATAAAATTACTTTTATGCGTGTGTATGTACATAGGTGTTAGTAGTTCCCTATTGTAATATTAATTGCATTTGGTGATAATCTGTGGTAAAACAGTGAACAGAAAGTTTAACTTATTTGCAGACAAATTAGAAAGTTGATAATGGCAGAAGAGAAGAATGGTTCGACAGCGTCAATTAGCTGTTTTAGTTCCACGTAAGTCAAAAAATTAAAATATATTAAGTTGTTATTATTTATCATAATTTTTTATAAGCATTAAAAATTTAAACTATTTTTTGTTAATATACAGCGTGCTACAAATTCGAGGTACGAGTATTGGTCTCTTGGTAACCTTATAGATACGAACATGGTTAAATTGGGGCAAAGTTGCGCTTTGGGATGTTCACCAATATACCATCATAAAAGTTTTAAAAATTTGAAGGTTTTGCTGAGTTTTTTGCAAAAACGGATCTTTTGAAAATCAATTTTATTTTTTCCTGTCGTTACTTTTTAGAAAATTAAAAAACTAATTGCACATTCTCATAACCACTTTATTAGGGCTATCTGATAGAATTTTTATAATTTCAAATTAGCTGACAATTTGTGAGATACAGAGGCTAACTTAATTTTTTTACGGACGTGCTTTTTTATCACAATATGCCACACTTATTTTTTTTTGTTTGTAAAATTTGGACACAATTTATTTAAACTAATTTCAAGTCCGGCTCTGTTTTTTTTAATATTTAATATATTCATCGTTACAATATTGATAAGCTTTCAAACTTAACAATAACATGGGCTGAATAGGGAAAATTGAATGCAATGAAATAATAAAAAATAATATAAATATAATGTAATATAAACAATAAAATAATTTCTCCGGAAGATGGATTGGAAATGGTAGAGCAGTATAATGGCCAGCGAGGTTTCTGGACCTGTCGCATTACTTGACGTCATTTGTAAAAGTGAAATCAACACATCTCAGCATTTACAATAAGGAGTACAAAATTTATTCGGAAGTATAAGAAGAAGATCTGTTCAAAGAGCTATAAATAAAATTGAACGAAAAATAAATTTGTGCAATAGGGAGTGGTGGTAACCCTTTAGAATATTTAGACTATTTGTAGAGCATTAGAAACTAGTTTGTAGAAGTTAATTTATTCATAATAACTACGACTAATATTATGCAACGTATTAGATCGCACACTAAGATTTCAAATTCGATAAAAAAAGTTAAAAGTAATATGTTTAAATTGCTGATCTGGATATTATTTATTTGAATCTTTCAATTGGCTCAATTTTCCTTATTCAATGTTAATTAGCGCTGATCAATATTGTTGCGATGAATATAATCAGATTAAATAATTTAAAAGCCAGAGTCGGACTTGAAATTATTTTAAATAATAATTAAATAATTTTGTTGATGTTAAGGTACCCAAAACAAACAAAAAGTATAAAGTATATATCATTGTACTCAGAAGAACAAGTTCTTTCAAAACCAGAAATAAAAAGTGCAGGTCCGTATTTAAAAAAATTAAGTTAGTCTCTGTATCTCACAAATTATCAACTAATTTGAAACTCTAAAAATACTATCAGATATCCCTAATAAAGTGGCTATGAGAATATCCAATTATTTTTTTAATTTTCTAAAAACAGGAAAAAATAAAAATGATTTTCAAAAAAATCCGTTTTTTCCAAAAAACACAGCAATCCTGGAAATCTTTAAACTTAGTATGCCATTAAGGAACACCCTGTATTTCTTTCTTCAGGACAACATTGGTGCATGATGACCACAAAGTAATCAGTGCCAAAATCTCTGAATTACGTATTGAAGAAGTATATGACCCATATCAAAACAGAGACTTACAACATCCAAACGGGTAAACGTCTAATATGATATATACAGGATGTTACATAATTTAGAGCACTTAATTTTGTCCATTTTATCTGATTTTAAAAATGGCTGACACAATGACATGTGGCCTTTTTTAATAGATTAATAATTATGGAGAACCGGTGATAGGATTTTTTTTTAAATTTGGATTTTTACATAAAGATACCTGCTCCATTTGTCTAAAATATGATCAGCGTTACAGTGCTGCTAGATCATTTGAAAAGTGTCTCTCAAAAAGTACTAGTTGCACTAGTTTTAGTATTTTTTTGGTTGATAACGGTCAGTGATATTTTTGACCGAAACTTTGTGCAAGCAAAAATAAATAGACAATGGAGGTCCGAAATTCTTTGGTTAAGCTATCTCTTGTATTCGTCATTAATTTTGATTGTCAATTTTCTATTTTTACTATTGAATTTTTGGATGGTACTTATATTTGTACTTGAGTTTGCTATTCTAACTATTTAACTTCTACTGGACTGTGTACAGTACTTAAGTAAAATAAATGATGTATTACTTGATAAAAGTAAATATCCTGTTACACACGTGCATACAATTTTTAAAATTAGGTTCCTAGTAACAAAACTATTGTGATTACATTTAATTGATATAAATTATATTAGAGTAGTAGAATAATATTTTGATGAATTCGAATCGAAATTATCAATACCTGTCATTATTCAGAGAAATTAAACATGTTGACTAAATAGTTATTAGACTGAAATCATAAATTTGAAATGTTTTTGTACCAAAAATTCAAAAGGAACTGTTATGATCATTTCTTCGAAGTAAAATTTATAATAAATTTAAAAAAAAAGTTCTCAAATTTATCTCTTTAGTCAAATAACTATGTAGCTCGTACAAATTTTTACCAAGAGATATTTTTTACGTAGAAAATCATGGAAATGTATATTTCTTCATTCAGTAGTTTTATACAGGTACGGACGAAAAGTTATTACTCCTCAAAACAGTTAAAATACATGTAGGTTATTGCGCCCCTGACAAATAGGAGTCATATTGACATCAAAATCAAATTTCTCATGTCAGACACTAATTTTCATCCAAATATTGACCAATTCAGAATTATTTGGAATCAGAAATTATTTGGAAAAAATCGAAATAAAAATGAAACTTCCACACCCTGTATCTCCGAAACTAATCATTTTAGGACATACATTTATAGGAACTTTTTTACTTATTTTTATCTGCAGAATATGCTGCCGGATTTTCCGGAATACATTTTGGACCACTCTGTATAACGGTCAGTCATCCATCTAACCGAAATATTGTATAAGTCAAAATAAACAAAGACTATCGAAGTCCGTTTAGTTTCAATAGTGAGTCATTGTCCACAAACAAATTCAAAGAAATCTTTTACCTATATTAAGTAACATCCTGTATTTTATTTAGTTTGCTATTCTAAAATACTTATTTAAACATGTTTTTATTTAGTTTTTTAGGTGCTTTCATGCACATAGTAAAAACTTCATTGGGAACTGGAATTTTGGCTATTCCAAGAGCATTCAAGAATGCAGGGTTGTTAGTAGGACTCTTTGGTACTTTGCTTGTGGGAATCATATGCACTCATGCCATACACATTTTGGTATGTAGTAAGATTCATATCACGTAATAGAGCCAGTTATAGAAATGATTGTTGTAGGTTAAGGCATCGCAAAAAGTTTGCTCAAAAACGAAAACGCCCAGTCTTGGTTTTGCAGATACAGCTGAGGGAGTTTTTAAATTGGGTCCGCCAGCCTTACATAAGTGGTCACGGTTTGCCAAGTAAGTATGTATATAGTCTTAATAGTCTTTCTACCTATTAAAATTAATAAGGCATCATCATTTTGATTTATTTTTATTTGTATTTTTTATTTTTATTTGTATTTTTTATTTTTATTTGTATTTTTTATTTTTATTTGTATTTTTTATTTTTATTTGTATTTTTATATATATTTTCGTAAGGTGCTCGGTGGCGTAGAGGTACAGTCTATTTATACGCAACGCTTTTCACACGAATAAATAAATCATTTGGAAATGTTTCTCATAAGTTAAATGTTGGTTAAATCATTGGCATTAGCGTAACTACAGGGGTGTCCATGGGTGTCGGACACCCCCTCCAGGTACTGCTGCGGCCCCCCTCAGAGAAATCTTGAATTATGTCTCTTGGCTACGTATTAATTTTTATTTGCTTGTGATGAAGTAAAAATGACGTTTTCTAGTTTTGTTTAGTTAATATTATTTTGTTGTGTTCAAAAAATGTGTTAGTTTTTATATTTTTTTAAATTTGTAGGTATTTAAGTAATCTACAGGAACACGGTTTGATAACCAAGTCTATGAAATTTATTGATAGAGAAATTCATGTAAGCGTTTAATTCAAAAAATGTGTTTTTTAAAATGATTCATTTTTTTAAAACAAAAGCCCTAGGCCCGGCTGGGCTCAAACCCAGGAGAGCCTAGGGCTAGGGGAGGGAGGGACTCCAGGATGAATTGCAAGTTACGCTAATGATCATTGGTTGCCATTGCTATAGAGAACTTATATTTTTGCTATACAAGATATTTGCGAAATAAACTACAGTATATCTCCGGATTGTCTTTACAAGAGGAAAACTTTTTTTATTATAGATATTGTGAGAAAAATGCTTCCTTCATAAAAAAATTGCATGGTTTAAAATGGTCATTCCCGTATACTTTTTCAAATTTTCATACTGTTTTAGGGAAAATTGAGAAAAATATGAAAATATGGTTGAATTTTTTCCTAAAAATCAAAAGGCGTTTGTATATAGTCATATCGATTCAATTTAATTTTTTGATAGATGGTTATTATTAATTTTGATTAACGTCATATTCTTTGCTGTTATTAAAATACCACATTTTCGGATAACTATCAAAACCCTTTCCGTAACATTAAATTAAATAAATTGTATGCTTCTTTAACATTTTAAAGCACCAAAAAATATGACGTTAATTAAAATTCTATAAATAATAACCAATCAAAGAATGAAAACGAAGTTATATTTCCATAAAAACGCCTTTTGATTTTTAGGAATTTTTAGGAAAAAATTCAACTATATTTCAAGTTTTTTTTTAATTTTCTCTAAAACGGTATAGAAATTTAGAAAAGTATAAAGGGTATTAACAATTATAGAACAAGCAAATTTTTTTTATGCATTTTTCTCAAAATGTCAGTTATAAACAATGTTTTCTCTTGTAAAGACAATCGGTATAACATTATGTTTCAGGTACTTCGTAGAGGGGGGATTATTTTGCATCCATTATTTGGCCGATGCTGTGTATTTAGTAATCATATCAGTATCATTAACAAAGGTATGTCTGTTAATATTATAATGTACATCTTATTGCATTCTCCGTTTTGTTGAATGTCAGTAGCAGTACTAATATCGTTTTTTTTTAAGTTGAGTGCGTCTCAAAAGTGCCTCACCCCTATAACTTTTTAATTTTTTCAAATAAAAAAACGAGATTTGGTATGTTAGTATATGACATAAATTAGGATTGATTCAGGTTTTTGGCCACTTCCTGTTTCACTGGAAATGACTACAACTTTTGATTTTTAAATGGCACCCTCGGAATTTTTTTACTTTATTCGATAGAAAACGACATTCTGAATAGAATAACATATTATATGTCAACTTTTGACATTCTCGGTAAATAAAAAATTGCATTTCGAATTTCAATCTAGAGTGCCGTGACTATATTAAAAAAACTAATTTTTAGTCAAGGAGCCTCGGAAAAATAGATTTGACCCTCTAATGTTTTTAGTGTCTTGTTCTGGCCAGTTAAAAGATGTAAAAATCATATTTTTAATCATATCTCAATTTTTTCAAATGGAACGACGCACGGTAGCTCATTAGCATATTTGGAAAAAGCATTTTTTACGAATAATTTGATACCACAAACTTCGTATTTCGAGTCAAATTTTCCTTACAAACCGCAAGTTATAATTTCAAATAAACCATAATGCGAAAATGTCAAAGTTGATATATGATAGGTCATTCTATCCAGAGTGTTATTTTCTATCGAATAAAGTAAAAAATACTTGAGTGCCACTTAAAAATCAAAAGTTGTAATACTATCTTTTCTATTTTATTTGAATATCACTAATTTTTAAATTTTCCCTTAGTTTTTTAAGGTGTACTACCCGTCTACAGAAACATGGGACGAATACATTTTCAAGTTGATTCTATTTGTACCGTTGCTGATATGCGGCCAAGTAAGGCAACTGAAACATCTAGTCCCTTTTTCCTTTATAGCAAATCTCATGCTCATTGTAACATTTGGTATAACCGCTTACTATATGTTCTCTGGGATCAGTGAAATCAGTATTAAAGATAGATCTTTAGCAGCGGGTATTTCTGGTAAGTTAATAATATACTATAATTAATAATTTAATTAGTGACCTATATACATATATACAGGGACCGGCAATAGTGCGTCGGGCATCTGTAGCCCTAGAATAAAAAACTTGAGAATTTTGTTTAAGTACAAACCTAAAGTATGTACCAGGATGTATTTCAGGAAAATATGTAAACTTCTATAGGGTGGCTCAAAAAGTGTCAGTGGACCTGGATAATTTTTTTAAATGGAACACCCTGTATATTATTGCATTTTGGGCTTCCTTTCAGATCACTTTACATAACCCTAAGATATGAATAAATATATTTCGATAGTTTCAGAGATATTAAAAAATAAATCAAAAATATATATTTTTCAGCCCTTCTTAAAAAAAATATTAAAAATACAGGAACTGTTCTGAAATCAAAAATATATTAGGTATTTACTTTAGATTGTCTGTTCTTACTTTGCTATAAATATGGTAATCGTAAATCATACAGGATGTTCAATATGGATGTTTGAATGGAACACCCTGTATATTATTTTTTTATTAGATCGAAAGTTAAAAAATGAACATTTTTTGTATTTAGAGTATTTCAAAATTTTTAACGGTTTCGCAGATACAGGCAGTATTATTTCATATGGCGCTGTCAATGGTAAAATACGAGAGAAAAATCATTGGGTGGCTTTGATAAAAATTTACTGTGGAAAATGCCATATGAAATATAAAACCGCAAATATCTGCGAAACCGTTAAAATTTTTGAATATAATCAAAAAAGGTTCATTTTTTAATTCTCCATCTATTGAAAAATAATATACAGGGTGTTCCATTTAAAAAAATGAAGAAAAAATTATTTTATATTTTAGAAAGTTTATGTAGAATTTTGAACATCCTGGTATACGATTTTCATATTTATAACAAAAGTAAGTACAGACCATCTAGTAAATACCTAAAACAATCTTGATTTCAGGGCAGTTCTTGTATCTTTTAATTTGTAAGAAGGCTGAAAAAAGAATATTTTTGATTTATTTTAAATATCTCTGACAACTATCGAAATTTTATTTATTCATATTTTTAGGTTATGTAAAATGATCTGAAAAAAGCTAAAACGCAATAATATACAGGGGGTTTGAGCCACCCTATAGAGTTAAAATATTTTTCTGAAATACATCCTGGCTACATTTGAGGATTTGCACTCAACAAAATTCTCAAGAGTTTATTCTAGGGCTGCAAATGCCCGATCCACTCTGCCGGACCCTTTACAGTAATCGCAAAACAATTTCCGATGCACGTGATCAACTTTGAGTGACAGGCGATGCAGACAGCGCTGCCAGATTCTTGATGGATTATGAGGTGAATCTTAATTTGAAATTGACAAACAATATATTTTTTTAAAGAGTTTTACCTTTTATTTTTAATTTAATAATTAATATTTTAGAAATTAATTGATTTATTTGTTTATAGCTTATTTTACTTATAATACATATTGGAAAACTAAGCACTATTAAGCATTCTGGGTATAGCGCAGACTAATATCCTGGACGCATTAGATAATATTCTAAAAAACTAGTCCATTATGAAGATTATTCTAAGCGTTATTATGGGTTATCTATTTATTTATTGATGTACATCTTACAACGCCATAAGTGGTAATAACAAGTAAGAGGGTGCATTGTAAGTGCACAAACTATAATCACAAAATTTAATAAAAACTTTCGTAGAAATAACTTGGAAAGTGGTGTACTGTGCTTATCAATCAAACTTACTTCTCTGACTGCAGTCAAAGGGTAATAAAGGACCTTTATTGTCACGTTCTCGTTCAAAATAGTTTATCAGGGAAGCTACAAGCTCTTTGCTTCGACTTTTAAATGCTTCGGCATATTTTTCAACCACAATTTCAAGAAATGCAAATCACAAAAACTTTAAAATTTAGTTTTTAAAAGAACTGTTGGTGCTTTAAAGTACAATTTTAAAAAAAAGATTATGAAAATAGGCAAAAAAAAAGCGAGAATTACTCACTAAGATTCAACAACAAGACGATATTACACAAAACAATGACTGACAGTAGGATAATTGTTAAATAACGGACCCTACAACCAAGTTGAAATGAGTAAAAATCAGCTGTGGTATTTAATTGACGGCAGCATGAGAATCCGTGAGAGGGGGAAACGATATTCTTTCAATGTTTTTCCTAAAAATAAACGACAACCTTGCTGAAAATGGCGCAATATGACCAATATAGCGATAATAAAATTCAGTTTAAACTAATTTTCCAGCTTTCGAAATCTCAATAAAATATCTGTTACAATCATTTGCTCCAAAGTCAAATGAAGAGCTGCTCAGTATCTTATAATATACAACAAATTTAAACATTTTTGCCAAAATTTCATTTAGTCAGGTTTATAGACTTTAGTGTCAATGTCTATATGATTGATGACGTGCATCGGAAAATGTTTTGCGATTACAATAGAAACCTTTTCATCATCATTAGCAGCTTATTCAACCATTCCCAATTATGGTCTAGCCTCCCTCACATATTTAGATACTCTCTTTGTAGTGGGCCAATAATTTCCTAATATCATGGTCCCATCTCAGGTTTGGTCTTCTTCTAGGTCTCTTATTAATTCCTCGTGGGTACCATGCTGTATTTTTGTGGTTCATCTGTTGTTCATTCTTCTTGCCAGCTGTCCTGCCCATTGCCATTTGAGGGATTTGACTCTGTGGATGACATTTGTTACCTGGGTCTTTTGTCGTATCCACTCTATTCTTTTACAGTCTTCTTTGGTTATTCAGAGCATATTTTGTTCCATTGAGCGTTGTGCGACCTGCAGTTTCCTTAGCTAGATCTTGATATGGTACCATTTAACTTAAACTAAACTGCCCGTGAAATTAAATACCACAGCAATTTTTTTACTCATATTCAACGAGTTGTAATTTTGAAAAAAATGGATCGATTTTGTTGATTTAAAAAAATTAACTAAGAATTATTAAGTATTCTGGGTATAGCTAAGACTAATATCTCGGGACGTATTGGGATAATATTCTGAACTTAACAGCCCATAAGGTTAAAAAAATAATTTTACTTTTTCGCTGGTCGTATTTTTAAGAGATCCTGTATTAAACTGCGTTAGTTAAATCATTTTTTTTTTAATTTCACATTGTAAGTGTAGCGAATATCCTACAATTTTAAAGCTAATTTCAGTTTTGTTAGCATATCTCTTAAGAAAGGTAGAAAAAATACAAGTTAGAGTAAAAATTGATTATCTTTTATTCCAGATGAGTTATCGTAAAAATTCCAAATACGTCCCGAGATATTAGTCTTAGCATACCCAGAATACTTATAATTTAGTTAATTTTTTTGGCAAAACAACTTAACACATAATTACATTTTTTTTTCACACCCTGTATATCATAGAAAACTAAATCTCAAAATCTTTAAAATATAGAAAAATCTACGAAAAACGATCTTACAACTCGTTGAAAATGAGTAAAAAAATCGCTGTGGTATTTAATTTGACGGGCAGTACGAGGAATCCGTGAGAGGGGAAACGATATTCTCTCAATGTTTTTCGTAAAAAATAGACGACGCGTCCCATCAATAAAAATTCAACAATTTGCAAGTAGCCAATAAAATGAGTGGGCGGAGCGATTTGCGGTGACGCACTTGTCAAATCGACGTATAAAATATATTGCTGTTTATTTAAATGTTTTTTGTCCGCATTCCTTTCATAGACACAGAACCAGCAGATGTACTGTACCTACTAAGGGCTGGCAAAGATTAGTCTTGGGTCGAGATTTCCGTATATATGAAGAGTACAATGGGTTTATAATGTACTGAACTGAAAAGAGAAGACAGTAAACACGTTGCCAAACGTATGAAATAAACCGAGAAACTGTGCACATCGCTAAGAGACGTGGAAGGACGTGGAAGGGGATATAGCAGATTAGTCGCAGTTGACCGGTCGACCCAATCAATATCTTTGTTCGGGTTCTTGTTATTACCGATTCTGAACCGTCCCAGAACTCTGCAGCGCATGAGCAAATGAAATAATGTTTTCATATTTCTTTCTGCGCATACGCATCACAGTTCTAGGACGGTTCAGAATCGGTAATAACAAGAACCCGAACAAAGCTTATACCTCTGTCAGTACTTAAAGTTCTAGGGAGAGTTTTAATTACGTCTCGTGATACTTGATTTGTTTATTTATTAACGAGTCGTTGTAATTTTTCCTATAGCTTAAATTTTTTTAAAAGCAAGCTAGAAACACTTGCATTTTTGGTAAAAATAAGTGGAACTGAGTGGGTGTTTGATAGTAGTCGCGCTATTAGAACTCTGAATTCAAAAATCGATATCTCAAAATCTATTAGAAATAATAGATTGTAGTTTGTTCAAGGACTTTGTTAATATTTCTGCTGTATTTTCTTTGTAGACAGTATGTGAAAATCTTTATCAATAAAAAAATTACACGATTGCTGAAAATTGCTATGCTCTAAAAGTAAATGGATGCATTGTTTACAAATATCCGATCTTGAAAATAAAAAAAAAGTCAATATCTAAAGTGGTTCTTGATTTATTAAAAAGTTGAGTTTTTAAATTATCGCGATTACTGACGTTTTCTCGTTATAAAAAAAATGACACCCTAACGATATCCTTATAATTCCATTTCAGATGCTCAGAAACATGTATAATGATTTTATCTAGTTATCTCTTGAAAAAAAAGTCTTTTAAAAATAAGCGGTTTGCGATCGCGATTTTACTTTACTTGATAGAGAAAGGCGTATCGGCAACGCCGCAACAGCACACAGTCGCACGTCGCGTCAGTCGGTCGCATTTCTCTCACTCCGACTTAATAAGATCCCTATGCGATTTACTTCCACACATGTAAATGCCGATCCAAAAATAACAATTGCCAGCACGGTATAAACCGCAAATATTTACCACACTTTTTACCACTTTATTTTGGATCAAAATTAAATCCTTATATATGATATAAATAAATATTATTACCTTTATTAATAAATTAAATGCATGATCAAAAACCATGTTGGTACAAATCTGAGACAATTTATATAAAAAATTATTCATTGTTTTATCTACGTCATGTCAGTGAGTTAAAAAGTTTTTAACTCACACATTTTCATTACCGCACTCCTTGTTTAGATGACTACCAAAGAGATGTAAAACATTTATTTTGCACTAAATTGGAAAAATATGTTATGAGTACCTTTTCATTTCCATAGTTGGTGTACTTTTTTTTCGGTGCACCATAGAGTATGTATATTCATACTTCTGTTTCGATCTTGCTGGAAGCAATCCAGAAATGGCTCTGAATGCCTCTTCTTCAATGTCAGAGGGAATACTTTCCGAATCGCTCATTTTTTAAACTAGCCACATCAATATTATTTACTGTCATATTGACATTGCCATGCATGGTGTTATTTGAACAAAGGTGGTATTAAGGTAATTGATTTTTAGGATAGATATATAGTTAAGTACAATAATTTTTAAAATGCATTGTGTGTTTTTATAGTTAGACGTAGATAAAATATTGTACAATACACGCGAGTTAACTCCATTATGATACTTGTGTGGTTACACAACTCGTGCTACGCACTCGTGCAACTTTCACACGCGTATCTTAATGATGCTTTTATTATGTTATATTACCTGACTTTAATTATATTTTATTTATTTATTGATAGGAATACCTTCGTTCTTCAGTACGGTACTTTTTTCCATGGAAGGAATTGGAACGATTATGCCAGTGGAAAATTCGATGGTAAAACCGAAATTTTTGGGTTGCCATGGAGTACTGAACTCTGCAATGATGGTTATCATAAGTCTGTACGCTTCGATAGGATTTTTTGGATATTACAAATTTGGCGAAGGGACGGAGGCTACAATCACAAAAAATTTACCTGACGACATGTAAGTCATTAGATTTTAGAGTCTATTACGCTGTACTTTCGGGTCGCTCTCAAGGGTCGGTTAAAGCGGGTGTGTGGCCCGTAGGAGATATATATTATATTTCAGAAATCCGCCTAAGGCTTAGCCCAATCCTGTCGTGTTAAGCCACACCCAAAATCCAAACACACGTGCTTTGAGTAAGGCTTGATTAAGGTTTGCAGAGCTTCAGCATTTGCCATAAAATAGCGAGCAATTTGTTACAAAACCATATAAATTATATATTACTGTAATCACAAAACGTCAATCTATTTCTTTCTACGTCAATCTATTGTAACGGAAATTTAAATTATGTCTTTATTTTCGAGAAAATTTAGTCCAAACATAAGGAATATTTTGTTGACGTTTGACCATCAAAATCTTAAAAATAAAGAAGTTGTTTAAAAATGTACTACATGGTATAATAATAATGTACTATATGGTATAATCCTTTATCTTTAATTTCCTTCTTCATTTGTGTAAAAATACCTGGCCAGTTTTGCATAAAACGTTAAATGCCAAACGCTTATTTTGCTACTTTTTCGGACTAGTGAAATGGACTCTTAAAGCATATCGCGCATTTATGCGAAGCGCGGCGAATTTTTGTTGGGCCCGCTAGCTTATGCACGGTTTTTCGTACGCGGTTGGTATTTAAAGTTTAAAGTGGTTTTGAGCTGACCCTTTCAATTTTAGTATTATCTCTATGACGGTTTGACATAAAGTTGTATTAAAACTTCATTATGTCCAGAGAGGTTTTCTTATTTTATGTACAATAACTAAAGAAAAAGAAATGCGTGAGAACAAAAAGAGAAAATCTTGGATTCATAACATTAATATAAAAAGAAATGCGTGCGGAGAATACACCTTCATTCAGATTTGAGAAAGACCAAAGCTGGAAGACGAAAGAAAATTTTTCAAGTATTATAGAATGACCTACCAAAAATTTGCCGAACTTCTTTCTTTATCAAGACCAACTATAGAGTGTCAAAAATCTAGATTTCGCTGCCCAATTGGCGTTAACAAAAAACTTTCAGTTTGTCTCAAGCAAGTTTTTAATAATGTCTAAATAAAACTAATAGAGAATAATTTATATTATTGTATGTAATGCATCTTTTCTTAAATGGGTAGATTTTTTCGTTATTCTAAATTAAGTAGTCCGTACATTGGTAGAAAATATTTTATTTTATTTATGATCTAAAAATAACAATAATAGCTTATTTTCTTCACAGATATTGTCTGATCTCAATTGGTTGTGATAATTTGGGTTCCCAACATCATATAACTCTTTGTAGCTCTATATAATCAAAATGAATGTTTCATCATCCATGATCTCAATAATTAAATTACAAGAAACAAATTCAAACAAAATAAACCGGTTCTTGACTAAACACAACCGAAATGCCAATTAGTAATACATTAATCGTGGAATCATTAATCCGAAGACACCGAAAATAATTCCGAAAATGAGAGAAACAAAGAAAGTTTCACTAGGGTATGCGAAGCG
Organism: Sitophilus oryzae; assembly: GCF_002938485.1. NCBI lineage: Eukaryota > Metazoa > Arthropoda > Insecta > Coleoptera > Curculionidae > Sitophilus > Sitophilus oryzae. The sequence goes on along the minus strand of NW_022146052.1, from coordinate 3,283,948 downwards.
CGCCGAAGAGAATTTCTTCGCTTTGGATTCTAGAGGTTGTCGCCCACTAGACCGCGGCGCGGCGCGACGCTGGGAAGAGAATTTTTTCCGGCTGCGAAGAGACTGCGCCCACTATAGCGCGCTTTTGAAACGCGGCAACGCTATTTAGTTATAGTCGAAGTGTTTTTTACTTACTGTAGTTTAGTTTTTAAAGCAATAAGTTCAAGTACAGACGAAAGCGTATTTTTTGTGCTCTTCTAACAGAGGAAGAGGAAGAGGGGGTGAGGAAAAGTTGGACTCATACGATTAACAAAAAAAGAAAGAAGTTTGGAGAATTTGACCATCTTTTTCCAGATTTAATAAAAGACAAGATCATTTTTTTCAGTATTACAAAATATAAAGGAAACATTTTATTTTGTGTTTAGTCAAGAACCGGTATATTTTGTTTGAATTTGTTGTACTTTAATTATTGAGATCATTGATGATGAAACATTCATTTTGATTATACAGAGCTACAAAGAGTTATATGATGTTGGGGACCCAAATTATCACAGCCAATTGAGATGAGACAATATTTGTGAAGAAAATAAGCTATTATTGCTATTTTTAGAACATAAATAAAATAAAATATTTTCTACCTATGTATACGGACTACTTAATTTAGAATAACGAAAAGATTTACCCATTTAAGAAAAGATGCATTACATAAAATAATATAAATTATTCTCTATTAGTTTTATTTAGACATTATTAAAAACTTGCTTGAGACAAACTAAAAGTCTTTTGTTAACGCCAATTGGGCAGCGAAATCTAGATTTTTTACACTCTATAATTGGTCTTAACAAAGAAAGAAGTTCAGCAAATTTTTCGTGGGTCATTCTATGCCTTCCAGCTTTCGTCTTCCTCAAATCTGAATGAAGGTGTATTCTCCGTAAGCATTTCTTTTTATGTTATGAATCCAAGATTTTCTCTTTTTGTTCTCACGCATTTCTTTTTCTTTAGTTATTGTACATAAATTAAGAAAATCTCCCTCTGAACTGCTTCTGGAACTTGAGGACATAATGAAGTTTTAATACACCTTTATATCAAACCGTCACAGAGATAATACTAAAATTGAAAGGGTCAGTTCAATACCACTTTAAACTTTAAATACCAACCGCGTACGCAAAACCGTGCATAAGCTAGCGGACCTAGCAAACATTCGCCGCGCTGCCGCTGCGCCGCGCCGGGCTTCCCATAAGTGCGCGATATGCTTAAGAGTTTTAGACTAAAATTAGCATGAACTAACTTAGCCTTTATTTCATGTTTTCTGTGGAGACGGTCCCTCGACGTGACGGTGATAGTACGTTATAGTTTATTTCGTTATAGTGAGAATCGGGGGCGCCTTATCGGTTTTAGTGTATAAAACAAAATATTTTCACACTAAATTGCAAATAAGTTAACAAATTTTAGAAAATATATATACACTCACCGGCACAAAAAACGGATACCTTAAAATTTTGATGTAATTTAAAGTTTAATATAATACAGGGTGGTCCGAACTGTATTCCGGAAACTTTGGTGGTATATTCTGCAGATAAAAAAAAGTAAAAAAAACTTCGTATAAATGTATGTCCTAAATTGCTTAGTTTCGGACATACAGGGTGTAAAAGTTTCAATTTTATTTCGATTTTTTCTAAATAATTGTTGAAGTAACGCCAGTATTTGAATGAAAATTTATATATGGGGGTTTTTTGATA